>NC_080164.1:172075179-172315840 GCF_950295315.1 Erinaceus europaeus | reverse complement strand
CAACCTGACAATGGAGTAAAATGTAAAAAAAAAAAAAAAAAGGGAAATACTTTTTTTTTTAATTAGGGGATTGATGGTTTACAACTGACGGTATAATAAAATAGTTTGTGCATGTGTAACTTTTTGACCCCCAAGGCTATCATTGGGGCTCCATGCCTGTACTAAAGGGAACAGAGAAATTGAGAGAGGAGGGGAAAATAGGTAGAAAGGCCTGCTTCACACACGCTTGTGAAGTGAACCCCTTGCAGGTGGGGAGACAGGGGCTCGAACTAGGATCCTTGAGTAAGTTCTTGCACTTTGTACTGTGTGCACTTAACCTGGTGTGCCCCCGCCCATCCCCCACACTTCTCAGTTTTCTACATAACAATCTAACCCCCTCTGCCATGATGTTCCAAGATCTGAACCCTCCACCCGCCACCACCCCAGAGTCTTTTACTTTGGTACAATACAGTTCTGCTTTGTGTTTTCCCTTCAAAAACACTTATTTTTAAGTTTAAAGCATTGCTGAAACACAAATGGCAAAACATTGATAATGATTGAACTAGATGATGGTCATGGGGTAAAGTGTTATTCTGCTCAGTGTAAAACTTTCAACAATACAAATGCAAAACAATTGCAAGATGTTAGATAGATGGATCAGAATTTTAAACTTACCCTCATAACTACCCCTCTCTTTTCTCTCTCAATAATAATAATAGATTGGAAACAGGAAGCTACCTCCAAAATGGAGCACAGATAGCTACCACCTCAGTGTGCCACAGGTCTTTTTTCTTTTTCTCATAAGAAAGATATCTGAAGCCAAGCCAAGTTGCCCTGAAATAAAATTTTGCCATTTCAGAACAGAAGTGGGCCAAGGAAATTATATTAAGCACGAATTTCTGGGCAGACTGGAAATTGAGAGTCCAGTCTAAGTGTTTTATAGAGGCAGGTAAAATACAATAATCTGTGGAGTTTTGCCTTTGCTGTCTCACATCTGAATTCTATCAGAAGCATAACAAATGTCTGCTACCACTCTCTTTCCTGTGAACTCATATTCACCTTCTCACAGGCTGAAACAACAAGAACATGGTTCTGTCCTAGTACTTGTTTCATTTCCCCAGAATTGAAGACGTTGACTCCATGGCTTCTCACTGATGAGAGAATATGCGTGCATGCCTAGTGGTGAACCCAAGTTAGCTCTTCAGCTGACTAGCATTCATGTTACAAGCCACTGTCTTATCCATAAATGTCACTTTCTGTCAGTGCTTAGGGTCACACAGCCTAGAATATTTTTCCTCATTCTCAAGTTTGGGAAATTCTTCTCATATGATAAAGTCTTATTTACCCCCCAATTAGTCTTTTATGCATGACACCTTCCCTTCAGCCCTTTCTAGAGAGAATTACTCCATCTGTGTATCTAGAGGTCATATGTTAGGCTCCACACATTTCTTCTGTCTTGTTTGTAATTAGCTTTCCTCACTTGAATGCAATCATATTAAGAATACATTCCGTTAATGTTCAACTTGCCTGTTGGCTAGTCAATGACTAATAGAGGGTCCCACATGTGGTATGAATGTAATAAGACATACATTGTAGGGTAAACCATGAAATTATGAGATTAAGCTTTTGAACATGCCTCCTTGTGACCCTTATTAATGAGTGGATATGTGGACAACCTCAAATCCCAATATCAATATGCTATTAGTCATTAATCCTCTTTTTAAATTGCTTTTGCTTCTTAAAGCCTGAGTTTCAACTGAAAGGGAATTTTTTTTTAAATATGGATTTATCAAAGTCAGAGTCTAATTTAGGTGGGTACAGAAACATTTCTCAACTCTCTTCAATCCATGGCAAGTTCTTACTGGATAATGAATATGGTAGCAGGAAGCAACAATGTTTTCTCCCAGCCATAGTGCAGACTCCCTTATTCAACAGACCCAGTACTAACTTTTAAGTTAACTCATGAATAGTCATGTTGAAAAAAAAACTCCATAGGGGTACCAATAAAGAATCATTTTATATATATATATATATATATATATATATATATATATATATATATTCTCTCCCCCCTCTCTTTCTCTCACTCTCTCTCTCTCTTTTTTACTGGTGTAGAGTAGTAGTTTACAGTTGTTAGTACATGTGTAAAATTTCTCAGTTTCCTGTAAAACACTCTCACCTAGGGCATCTATTGTCTCTTGAGGACAAGTTCAATGTTTCCTTTAAGAAGCTCAAGTGTTTATTCTTCTGCTTCATCATTGCCCCCTTTCCATAAAAAGAACAGATAATTCCTGACCTCCTTTAGAGTCACTGGTCATCGCTGATTATGGACTCAGATTACCAATTTATTAAATACATTAGATTCAGCTTTTAGAAAAATGATTTATAGGTAGAATGAAGATGCTGATAATCTGATACCTTGTGGCTTACTCTATCATTTCCTTTACTCTTGTTACTCCATTTGACTGGTGACCAAAAAAGTCTGAATTCTATTTTTGTTTCAACATTTCCACTTAATACTTTTATTCTAATCATACATCTAACTTTAAAGTTAAGAGTCTGATTTTGCTAGCATAATTGCTATGCTAGGGTCCCACATTTGGGTTGGGGTTAAAGCCCCTATATGAACTAAAGGGTAATGTATAATCTTATTTTCTATGAATATAATTCCTCAAATAGATCACAAGGTGTTCATAGAAAGTACAAGAAAATATTCAGAAATGCAAAAAACTTTCCAAATATATATGTTATGGATTTCATTTCCTAATATTAGGCAGTAAAAAGAAAAGTTTATTATAATGATATATATATATATATATATATATATATATGTGATTTTGGAGTCATTGCTTTAGAATATAACTTTACCTGGGAAGAGGATCTCACCAATTTGTCCTGAAACCTCACATTCCCAGAGTCCTATCCCATCGGGAAAGATAAAAATAGGCTAGGAGTATGAATTGACCTGACAATGCCTATACCCAGAAGAGAAGCAACTACAGAAGTCAGACCTTCCACCTATTGTACCCCATAAAGATCTTTAGTCCATAGTACCAGAGGGATAAAGAATAGAACCGCCCCCACACACACACCTATGGACATATAATCTTTGATAAGGGGGCCTAAAGTATTAAATGGAGGAAGGAGGCTCTCTTCAATAAATGGTGCTGGGTAAACTGGATTGAAACATGTAGAAGAATGAAACTGAACCACCTTATCTCACCAGAAACAAAAATCAACTCCAAATGGATCAAGGACCTGGATGTTAGACCAGAAACTATCAAATACTTAGAGGAAAACATTGGTGGACCACTTTCCCACCTAAACCTCAAGGACATCTTTGATGAAACAAACCCAACTGCAAGGAAGACTAAAGCAGAAACAAACCAGTGGGACTACATCAAATTGAAAATCTTTTGCACAGCCAAAGAAACTATCACACAAAGAGACCCCTCACAGAATGGGAGAATATCTTCACATGCAATATGTCAGACAAGAGACTAATCACCAAAATATAAAAAGAACTCAGCAAACATAGCACGAAAAAAGCAAATGATCCCATCCAAAAATGCGCAGAGGATATGAACAAAACATTCACTTCAGAGGAGATCCAAAAGGCTAACAAACATATGAAAAACTTCTCCAGGTCACTGATTGTCAGAGAAATGCAAATAAAGACAACATTGAGATGCCACCTCACTCTTGTGAGAATGGCATACATCAAAAAGGACAGCAGCAACAAGTGTTGGAGAGGTTGTGGGGATAGAGGAACCCTTCTGCACTGCTGGTGTGAATGTAAAGTGGTCCAGCCTCTGTGGAGAGCATTCTGGAGAACTTTCACAAGGCTAGACATGGACCTTCCATATGACCCAGTAATTCCTCTCCTGGGGATATACCCCAAGAACTCCCTAACACCCAAACAAAAAGATATGTGCACACCTATGTTCATAGCAGCACAATTCATAATAGCTAAAACCTGGAAGCAACCCAGGTGCCCAACAACAGATGAGTGGCTGAGAAAGCTGTGTTATTTATACACAATGGAATACTACACAGCTATTAAGAACAATAAACCCACCTTCTCTGACCCATCTTGGATGGAGCTAGAAGAAATTATGTTAAGTGAGCAAAGTCAGAAAAATAAAGATGAGTATGGGATGATCCCACTCATCAACAGAAGTTGAGAAAGAAGAACAGAAAGAGGAATTCAAAGCAGGAGTTGACTGAATTTGGAGTAGGGCACCAGAGGAAAAACCCTGGGTGGAGGGTGAGGGTGAAGTTTCAGCTTCATGGGGTGGGGTGGAGAGGTGGTTGGCTGGGATTGGGATGGGACACAGTCTTTTGGTGGTGGGAATGGTGTTTATGTACACTCCTATTAATTTGTACTCATATAAATCACTATTTAATTAATATGAGAGGGGAAAATTAATTGAATATCTCAAACTTTGAAAATCACAGACTGAGTCTTTTTAATATATAGGTAGAGTCTTTGATATGTTGATTCTCTTAAAAACTTAGTCCAGGTAGTGTTGGTATGCTTCTAAATTCTGCTTATAAGACCTTCTGTTTTGATAATGACATTAGGTTCCCTTTTTCTATTTACATAATCACTGTTTTCCCTGGGTCCTGCCCTGCTTGCCGGGTATTGGTTTAATCCCCACTGGTTAGATGGAAGCTTGCTATGTTCTGTTTGAGATCTTTTTTTTTTTGCTCCGCCCTCTCTCCTAGTCATTTCCTTTCTCTTGTCACTTCTGGTGAAGAGATGCATAAAAGGCGATGTATCTGATTAATAAAGGAGATACTGCTTCCCAGCTCAGCCATGAGTCCCTGGTCGTCTGTCTCCCGCCTGCAAAGCTAGACCAACAAATGGCGCCTGAACAGGGACTGACAAGGGAGAACAAAAGCAACTGGTGGTATAGCTATATGCAAATAATATCAAAGGACATAAAAGATGGTGAGGGTGAGTATGATACAGCAAATCCTAACAAAGGGATTCTTCAAAGTTAACCCAATTGCCAAACAATGTGATTATTGCAATAACAATATATTGTCTTCTTAAACCCTAAGACAACAGGAATCTCCCGCTTCTTCTATAGAGCCTATGTTTCTCCCAATCCTGGAACCTCTGGGGTGGGGCACGCTTCTCTCAAGTCAGGCCAAATGATATTGCATCCAGCGATTCCAACCTAATCAATGCAATAAGTACCATCTCAGCATGCATCACCTCACACTGTATCCAGAGACATCAGGCATAGATTGCCAACCCTTCACCCTCATCACTCTGGTGAGACCTTTCCTTTCATGGTAGTCTCTAATACCATTCCAGGAGGTTCACTTCTTAACAAAGTCCCAAAACCTAGACAGAGGCCAGGTCCTGTAAGATAGAGCATATGTTCACATGTATCTATAAGTTAGGGCAAAATATATACCTGAAAGCAAAAATACAATAGTCTGTAGTGAGTCAGTATCAAGTTCATAATGAAATAGTGTACACTTAGACTTAGATATCCTCCTCACCTACTTCCTATTACAGTTCTCTTGCTCACTCTAAAGCTAACTTTAGCAAAGCAAGGAATGCAAAACCTGAATAAGGGCAAGAGACTGGCATACTTTAATGATGACTCTTTAGTCACTATCAGGCCATTCTACCAGGGGTCCCTAATCAGGGAGTCCTGAGTCTCCCAAACAGACTTGATGGGCCTAGACCTCAAATAAATCCCTTTCTCCATTGTTACTGGTCATCTCTATCAGAAACAACAAAATAGACCCCTTTGTGGGCCCCCATAGGGCCTTGCCCTAAACCTGGATCAACAATGGTAGAGAATGTTCCATCCTCCAAAGGGAGGATGGACAACATACTCTATGCTACACCTGAGGAAGATGGGTCAATACTGGGGCAGCCTAGAATGTTCCTACTCATGGCCACAGAATGTGAGCTCAGATCTAGAGGGATGATGTAGAGGTCACACAGCCTCCTAAGCTAATTATGAGCCCAGATCACATCAAATTGATGGGGTTTACAGTAATATTTATACCCCTTTCCCATATTAGGGAGCTATTCTCTTCTGTGATCTAGCTTTCTGGTCCTTTTCCCAGCCATGACATCAACTCCCCAGACAATAATTAGGATTCACCTGCATATCAGATTTCAGGCTCAGACAAAAAAATATATATATACTTATATAGCTACAGGCCCTTTGAAATATAACTAAAATATGCCTACTAGCTACCTACAAAATGGAGGACCCCCCCAATGCTTCACCTGCACTATTCCAGCCTTTAGGTCCATGATTGTCCAACAATTTGTTTGGCTTTGCATATTAACTCCCTTTTCAGCCACCAAGGTTCCAGATGATAGCAGGATGTGACAGACTTCCTTGGACAGACAATCCCACCAATGTGCCTTGGAGCTCCACTTCCCCAGTGCCCTTCCCTACTAGGGAAAGAGAGAGTTAGGCTAGGAGTGTGGATCGACCTGTCAACGCCCATGTTCAGCGGGGAAGCAATTACAGAAGCCAGACCTTCCACCTTCTGCATCCCACAATGATCTTGGGTCCATACTCCCAGAGGTTTAAAGAATAGAAAAGCTATCAGGGAGTGGTTGGTATACAGAGGTCTGGTGGTGGGAATTATACGAAGCTGTACCCCTCTTATCCTATGGTTTTGTCAGTGTTTGCTTTTTATAAATAAAAAATTGAAGAAAAATAATAGAAAACCTTCAGAGTTTTGTTAAGTGAGATAAGTCAGAAAGAGAAGGATGAATATGGGATGATCTCACTTATATGCAGAAGTTGAAAAACACAATCAGAAGGGAAAACACTAAGCAGAACTTGGACTGGAATTGGTGTATTGCACCCAAGTAAAGGACTTTGGGGTGGGGGGTGGAGGGTTCCTGGAACATGATGACAGAGGAGGACCTAGTGGGGGTTGAATTGTTATGTGGAAAACTGAGAAATATTATGCATGTACAGACTATTGTATTTTACTGTTGACTGTAAGCCATTAATTCCCCAATAAAGAAATTAAAAAAAAATAGGGAACCTTCAGTGGAGGGAATAGGATATGGGGCTCTGGTGGTGGGAACTGTACCTCTCTTACCCTATAATTTTGTAAATCTCTATTAAATCAATAATAATAATGATGATAATAATTGACACAGGAAACTGTCTTCTAGATGGAGATGCCCTGAAAAATTTTCATGCCAATTAATTAGGAACATCAAGTTGTAATCCTAAAACATTAAGACATTCAATCAATACTTTAAGGAAACTGCTGGATAACTCTTAAGAAGAGCAAGAAAGCTCATTTTTTTATTTTGACTAGTTGTATTTTTGTACATCAAGATTCTGTTAAAGTATAATCTACCTTCTTATTATATCAGGAAGGAAATAAACAGGTGGAGAAGGAAAGACTAGAAAAAAAGGGTAATTTTTTTCCCTAATTAGCTTTACTTTCTGATCAGTTAACCTTTCTGGGCTAAAGTTGTCCCCTGTGTAAAATGAGAGGCTTAGTCAATACAGCACTATCTTAAAGGTACTTCAGAACAAATTAAAATTAACTTTGGGACAAAAATTAAATATGGGTCATATCTCATATATGGTGTTAAGTTGCAATCTTGTTTTTTAGCACAATCAAGTCTTATCTGTTGAATCCAAAGTTTGCCCAGTCTGTTGGACACTTTGCATAATATCTATAAATATGTAGGCACATCTATATATGTGTGTATACAAAAATACAGATTCATATGTGGAGATGGATATTATTTGGATATGAATATGGATATCTATCCCAAGGAAACTATTTCAGAACAACTCAAAATTCGGTGATTCTAGTTGAGGGACGGAGTCAAGATTATATTAATGTTCATATTGATAGAACATAAATTTAGTGTTTTTCACCTTAAAACCTTGAACATCAAAGTGTAAAATGGATCTTACAGAATAAAACTGTATTATTAAAAGCACCTTGGAAATTTGACTTCAATTATTTGCATTATGGATATTGTCAAGGAAAGAACTGAGCACTGTGAAAGTTGGTTTCTTCAAATACCCACTTGGCTGTTGTCCTCTAGAGAGTACTCCATCTTGTGAAACAAAGTTATCTTGAGTGGAGGCAAAAAAAGTTTAGAACTAGGGCTCAGATGATCTAGAGAACCAAATATTTATGATGATGATGACAGGAAACAAAAAGAAACAGAAGCAGATTATACCAATCATAGAAACGGAGATATTCTATCTGCTTCTATTGACACCAACATTGAGCTAAAAATGTCAGAATAATGCAATATTGATGGATAACATGTAGAGAAGTTTGCTCATGCACTGTTTACTTGTAAGAGGTTAAATGAAGCAAGGCAAGAACAAGGAAACACAGGGCAAAGTTTGGACTAGATGAAGTGTTTTGTAGCAAAGCAAAAGCCTCTGGGCTAGGGAAGAATGTGTCAGGTCCCCAGGATACAATGTTGAGGAGAGACTGGGGTGGAGGTGGGAGTGGCCTGTAGATACTTGAGGTAGGGAGCTAAGAAAGTGTATTCAGGTGTCAACAATTATCCTGTAAACCATTATTTCTCTAATAATATGATTTTTTAAAAAAAGAGGTGAAATGAGACTACTGTGTAGTTAGGGAATAAAACATAAATTAATTTCTGCTGCTGTATTTAGCCCTTCTACAATATTATCTTCACATGTGCCTGAGCGAGCAAATTTGCCCTAAATTGAGAGCATGTAAAAGCAGATATATAAATCACTTCATATTCTTATACTGGTCTAAACAGAACCTAGTGAAGTCACTTTTTAGAAGAGAGAATCCTCAGATAAGAAAACCTATTGACCGTTATTAACTTTTTAACAGAAACAACCTGTATACCAGTTGTGGTTTGGGGTGATGTTATCTTAGTTATCAGGCCCTAGCTTCTGTAGTTGCAAACATTAGAAGCAAAGGAAGATTGAAATCTTTCACCACTTTCAACATCACATAGTTTGGGAGAAGAAGATATCCATAAAGATTTCTGAAATAAAAGGTTATGTTCTTATCCTGAAGGAACATTAGCCATTATCTCAGGAACTTCATTCTTTCCTTGAGATGAAAGGAGAGCTTGGCTATAGCTTCAATGGCACGTGAGTGAGGTTTAAATGAAACAAAGTATGCTATTTCCATGGGGGGGAATCTCATGAAAAATATTTATGCACTAATATATGCAAGCATACAAATCGTTCAGTGCAATCCCATTGTTAAGGCGAAATCCATTGACTTTTATTTCTAACTCTCCTGTCTTTGACTAATGAAGTTACTTTGCAATGTAAAACTTTGATCAGATGCACAAAATATTTGTTGCTGGCACTAATGATGCTTTGTGCTTAGGGATTCGTCAAGAGACAGTCCACCAAAGTGACTGACTGGGAAATGAGGATAAAACACTTCTGCAAATTAAGTGTTCAAAGCACTTTTTTTTTCTTTTTGCTAAGCACCCATTAACTCCATTTTATACCCCACGCTAACTCATTTTATATCATAATCAACAACCCAGCTCCACCCCGGACCCTGAAACTAATAAGGTACACACGTTTCCTTCACAAATTAGGCTACTCCCTCCAGAGGATGGACTTTACTAACCACATTAAGGTATGGTAGCCAACAGGAACTTGACAACAACAAATCTGTCCTGTGAACCCCTAGTAAAGAGTTTCAAGTCCCACTTTCCAAGTCAGTTTAACCCACAGCAACACTCTGCTCTCACAGAATGAACGCTAAAGGGTACACCCTCCCTTCCCACCCAATGTCAAGCAACCAGGATGGGCAGAAAAGGAACTGTCCAGTGCTAGTCTGCACAAGGTCAAGCATGCAGATTTCACAACTTTTACTTTGGGAATTAAACCTCCTCAACTTCTGCAGCGTCTGTGTCCAGCGCTGAACCAGACCTGACCGAAAGGCACAGAGACTGGGAGCGACCACTTTACCTTCAGAAAAATCAATCAGTCCCAGCAAATGAAGCAGCTTCAGAGATGCACATATAATCACAACAATACCCACTGTTTGCAGTCCTTCCGACTCCCATTCCAGAGTCAACATCCTTCAAGCTGGCAGTGCTGCATCCCAGCCTCTGGCCCCCTTCAGAGCCGGAGCTGAGGGAGTTAATTAGAGGATCCAAGCAATCTCTGGCTGGGAACAAAGACAAGACTGGCTGAGAGGGGGAAAGTGAGCAGCTCCTTCAGATGCACCGGAGCCAAACAGCGGCACCCCGGGCTGAGGACAGACCTGGGCTCAAGTCCAGTCTCTTCTGCTGATATTGGCATTTGCCTGGTGGGTGTCCCCCAACCCCAGCTCGCCTGGCCAGTGGGGGGGACTCTGAGCCGACACTTGCAAGGACTTTGACTTCAGAGCTGCGAGGGCAACATCTGTTGGAGAAGTAGAGACTTTGCAGCCTTGGCGGTGGGGAGAGGGGACGCTCCCAGGAAACTTGCCTTGCAAAGCCCAGTCCTGCTACCAGTGCTGAAGATGCAAACAGCAGGGAAGGCAGGGCGTGCTAGGCGCTAGGTAGCTGCCGGGGAAGCTTGCAGACACCCCCCTTTTTCCGTCTCTGCTGGCTGCTCTCTCCTCCCAGCTCAGCTCCTCTCAGGTTGCGAGTTTCAGAAACAGCCTCCTAGTGCTTTATCACAAAGCCCAGGGTGGATGTCCCTGCGAGGTTTTTCCAGGGAAGCAATGTGCAGGAGCAGAAAGCAACTGTGATTCAGTGATTTCATCAAGCAGGTGGCTCCCCTCCCCCACTTTCACCTACCACACCACAGGAGCTGTCCTGGGCCTCTGTCCGGGGATGCACACTGAAGAAGCTTTAGTTGGGAGAGTATGTCAGTCTTACACTTGCAAACACGGGGTGGGGGTGAAGGCAGCACCTGGGAAAGGCATAGATGCCCAGTGCCAACCTTTGTTAGCTTTCAAAGTCATGCATGCTTCAACCTAGGGGGTGGAAGAGCAAAGTTTTGAAAACTTCCCAAATGACACAAATCACATGCTGGCGCTTGTTCAAAACATTCTCTTGCACAAAATGTCAACAGGAGTCCAAGACTATGTGCTCTTATGCAAGGTATTAGGAGATTCTTATTATTAAGAAAGCCTGGGTTCTGCTGTCTTGAAGGGTCTCATGGGTGCTTCCCAAAAAGTCAGTGTAGACAACTTTGTGGGGCTGGGCTAGTATCTGGAATAAGCCAGCATCACACTGGCTCCATAACTCTCCCACTCCCCTCCACCCAGAGTGGGGGTAAACAGAATGGACTAGAATCCTTTAGTTGAAAGCATTTTCAGCTCCTAGAACTGGCTAAAAAACAAGTTTTATGAATAATATCTACTTCTGGGAGCCAGGTGGTGGGGCACTTGGTTAAGCTTACACATTACAGTGTGCAAGGACCCAGGTTCAAACCCCTAGTTCCCACCTGCAGAGGAAAAGCTTCATGAATGGTAAATCAGCAGGGCTGCAGATGTCTCTGTCTCTTTCCCTATCTACCTCTCTTTCTCAATTTCTCTCTGTCCCTATCCAATAATAAATACATAGTTAATTAAAGGAATAGTAATAATATCTACTTATTTACTGTGTGGTTTTCTGCACGACGTTTAGCCTCTCTGGAAAAGTTTCCAGTCTTTGAAGTTGAGATGACAATGCTTTAAAGTCTTCCACCAATGCGGAAGGGGGAAGAAGCTATCCCAGAGAGTAAAGCATGGGTTCATATGGGCCCTGGGTTCAAACCCTGGCACCACGTGAAGGCACCACTGAAAGTACAAAGAGGGACTCCATGGAGAGCGGAGTGGATGTTGTGTTGTCTCTCTCTTTTTTTTTTTTCTCTGTAGTCTGACTCTCTCTCTTCTCCTTCTCTCTAAATATATAAAATAGAAAATTGGAGAACGGAAGCTGCTTAATGGTATCATGCACTGGAAAGTTAGTTTATTACCCAAGGCCATGGAAGGAAGGAAGGAAGGAAGGTAGGAAGGAAGGAAGGGTGAAAGACAGGAAGGAAGGAGAACTATTAGTGACTGTAATTATACTTAGCATTGCTTGTTCTTACCACTATAGTATAGTGACTTATTAGTTAAGTCAGTCCCTATACCCTCACCCCCAGTTCTAGGTGGAATGTATTCTGATTGTCTTCATTCTATAGACAAGGAACTTAAGCACAAAGAAGGTAGCTTATTTGTCAAAGCTGTGGCCACAGTTCTCAGTGGGCAGTCAGTACTCACTCATCAATTCTGTGATCCATTAGTACTCACTCATCAATTCAGTTATTCATTAAGCCACTACTATGAACTATGAATAAAGCAAGAATGGTAAAAATCACAAATAGCATTCAACTCTACCCTTTGGGGACTTACAAATCAATAGTGGAGGCAGATAAGAAACCCAATCTGACCAATAAACACAACATCACTTCAAAAGATTTCTCTCTAGAGTACCATGGAAACACAAGAAGGGGAAGTCAGTTTCACTGGGGGAAGGTATTTGGTGGGCAAGAAAGCAGACTTTACCTCAGTAAGGCTTAAAAAATTAATATTGAAAGAGATTACAAAGGTAGAAAATAATCCAGAATTTAAACATTCTTTCATCTGACTCTCAAACTCATTCTTCTCCTTTTAGATCTCCAAAGTAATAGAACACACACACACACACACACACACACACACACTTACTTAATGAGTTCTTCATTTGTGAAGATAGGAAAATCTTTTTTATTCAGTTTGTATGTGGTGGTGCTGTGGCCTGATACATTTACTATATCATAGCAAATTAAAAAAAATTATCTATAAAAAGGAAACATTGACAAAACCATAGGATAAGAGGGGTACAGCTTCACACAATTCCCACCACCAGAACTCCTTATACCATCCCCTCCACTGACAGCTTTCCTATTCTTTAACCCTCTGGAAGCATGGACCCAAGGTCTTTGTGGGATGCTCTGTCTTCTGTAATTGCTTCCCTGCTGAACATGGGCATTGACAGGTTGATACATACTCCCAGCCTATCTCTCTTTTTCCCTAGTGGGGAAGGGCATAGCCAATTTTTTATCCCTTTAAAATATATGTATAGAACAAAAAAAATTTAATGTTATTCAATTTTTTGTCTTCAGGGTTATCAATGGGGCTCTGTGCCTGCACTACAAAGCCACTACTCCTGGAGGCCATTTTTTCCCTTTTGTTTCCTTGTTGTTTATCATTGTTGTTATTATTGTTGATGTCATTGCTGTCATTGTTGTTAGATAGGACAGAGAGAAATCTGAGCGAGAAGAGGAAGACAGAGAGCGAGATAAAAAGACACCTGCAGACCTGCTTCACTGCTTGTGAAGCGACAACCCCCCGTCAGGTGGGGAGCCGAGGGCTCGAACTGGGATCCTTAGAACCAAAATTTTAATGTATTTATTTAAATGTTCCTTTGTCATTATGAGACAGATTAGAGCATTGCTCAACCCTGGTTTATGATGGTACCTCAGGCCCACAAGTACTGCACTTTAGCACTGAATTTCTCAATCTTTACTGGAGAGAGGGCAAAAGCAACAAAGTCATCTGAGAATTAAACAAAATAGCATCAGGATTTCTTCAGAAACTTACTAAGCCATAGGAAGCCAAGAAGAGGGGCCAGACTTGCCAAGATATCTGCATCCTGTATCCTCCACCTGACTGGTAAAACCATAAAATGCAAGTGATTGCAGATATAAGCACCCAGAGGCAACGGCTGGAGTAAATCTCCTCACACATCCTCAGAACCCAGTAGAAAAGAAGACTTTCTCTGGAAGAAAAATTAGGTGAATAGGAAAAAGGTCACAGACCTCTCTTTTACCCTTAGGAAAATAGTCAATTTCCTTTGAGCTGATCTAGGAAGTTCTATTAAAATACTTTTTTTCCATTTACTTCCTCTCAAAACCTATAGCAACAGCCCTTTTTGCTCAATCTGCAATTCCTCTCACCTAGAGGTATAGCAGCGGGAATGAAAGCATTCACTTGAACAAGTACTTTGGTGTTGCTCCTAAGTGCTATTAATTCATTCCCTGAGTGGGAGGTATCTCCACACAGAAGCTCTATGTTGTGCTACTACTGAACTGTCAATCTCTGCTGAATCTCTTCCACCATAATGCAAACCTATCAAGCAATATCCCTTGGTCCCATGAAAGACAGAGAAATGACTTTACTGGTTCCACTCTGTTCTCTCAGGTCAAACTTCACTGGTTTTTGTTGTGTTTTTTTGTTTGTTTGTTTGTTTCAGCAGAGAACTGCTAAGCACTGAGGCTGGAGGGTATGGTGGTGCTGGAGATTGAACCCAGGACCTTTGGTGCCCTAGGCATGAAAATCTTTTTGCACAACCATTTACCATCTATCTCCACAGATCAACTGTGAAATAAAGGAGTCCCTTTTCTCAACATGCAATAGTGTTTTAAGTTGACAGTTTATCTGACCAACTACTATACATTATCTATCTCTTTAAAGACTTATTAATGAAAGAAGCAGTGCGGGGGGTGGGGGTGGGGTGGTAGCATTATTCTGGCATAGGCAATGCTGAGATTTGAACTCATGCTTGAGAATCCATTGCTTTATCCACTGTACTACCTTTCTGTTTGTACATAAAAGATGATGAGAGCAAACCATTTCCTTTGCAACCTTTATATGAACTGTTTTGTCTATCCAACGTATACCTGGCACATAAAAAAATATGATGAAAAAAATAGACAGGGAAACACAGGCCCTTAGAACCCCTTCACCTTCTCTCTCATTTACCTTCCCCTAATGTGTGTGTTTTCTTCTTTTTCTACCCCTGCTCTGTCTCAATACATGCTCAGCTTCCTGAAAAGTAAATAAATAAAATCAAACAGAAATGAAAGAGTCAAATTACAACAGATGATGCAGAGATACAAAGAATTATACAATACTGTGAGCATCTATATGCAAATACATTTGAAAACCGGGAAGAAATGGACACAGTCTTAGAAACAATGGACACAATCTTTGAAACACACCAACTGGCAAACGTGACCCAAGAGGAAACTGATATATTTAATAGACCAATTGCCAGTGTAGAAAGCAGTAATAAAAAATGTTTCCAAGAACAAAACACAAGATTCAGATCCAGATGGCTGTACTAATGAATTCTACAAAACTTCCCAAGAATAACTAACACTCATTCTCCTCAAACTCTTTCAGAAAGTTGAATAGGGGAGACCACTCCCAACCATATTCTATGAGGCTAACATTAATCTGATTCCCAAAAGCAGGAAAATGACTATGCCAAAAAAAAAAAAAAAAAAAAAGAAAAGAAAAAGAAAGAAAAGAAAACTATAGACTTATGTCCCTAACAAAAATTGATGTAAACATCCTCAACAAGATTTTGGCAAATTGAATCCAACAATGATATCATGAAGGGGCTGGGTGTTGGCACTCTTGGTTAAGGGTACATAGTACCATGGTGAATGACCCACTCAGGGACCAGTGTTTGAGCCTCTGCTTGCCACCTGAAGTGGGGATGCTTCACAGGTTGTGAAGCAGGTCTGCAGGTGTTTCTTCTTCTCTGTCCTATCCAATAAAATAGAATAAAAATAAAAAAGAAAACAATGATCACCAGGAACAGTGGATTCATTGTGTCAGCACTGAGCTCCAGGGATAACCCTGGGGTCACTCACAGGCAGAAGTTGGAAAACAAGATCAGAAGAGAAAACACAAGTAGAACCTGAACTGGAGTCGGTGTAGTGCAGCAAAGTAAAAGACTCTGGGGTGTGTGTGAGGAGGGGTGGGGTGGGGGAGTCCAGGTCCAAAAAGGATGACAGAGGACCTAGTGGGGGTTGTATTGTTATGTGGAAAACTGAGAGATGTTATGCATGTACAAACTATTGTATTCACTGTCAAATGTGAAACATTAATTCCCCAATAAAGGAAAGAAAAAGTAAAAAAAAAAATATATATATATATATTAATTAATAAAAAAAAAATTATCCACCAAGGCCAACTGAAATCATTTCTAGGTATCAGGGATGGTTCAACATCCACTCTTACATTAGTTAATATATATATTTATGTTTATATTTATATTTGTATTTATTTTTATTTTTATTTTTTCCACCAGTGTTATTGATGGGGCTTAGTGCTTGTACAATAAGTCCACTGTTTCCAGTAGCCATTTTTTTCCTTTTCCTTTTATTTTATTTGATAGGACAGAGAGAAGTTGAGAGGGCAAGGGTAGAGGGGCAGAGAAAAAGAGAGACATCTGCAGACCCTACCCAAGCACTTATGAACCCTCTACCCTGCAGGTAGGAAGTAAGTGTCTGAAACTGGTACTTGCCCATGGTGATGTGTATACTCAACTGGGGTCCCCTCTTATGTAAGTTTAGATGTGATGAAAACTGAAAATATAGCATTAACCATTTCACATATTACCATGTTGAAATTCAAGAAATTCAATGAATAAATCAGTAAGACCATATGGAGGTTGAGAGAGTGATATCCCTATTATTCTGGGCATATGATTTTTTTTCTGCTTTCAGGCAACTATTATCCCTTTAGATTAGCGACATTCTTAGTGTAGGCTCCTCCAGAGAGATGCTTGGAAATCCAGTCTTCCCTGTTTACACCAGCAATTTTCACCATTTGGTTTCCAGTCTCCTTTTATCAACTTTCATTCATAGATGACTGACTCTGTCACATGCATCCCCCCATCCCTGTCCTTAAATAGGATCTTACATGGTGATAGTGTCATCAGGAAGTTCCATGCTTCATCTGAAAAAAAAAATCGAGGGACATGAGGACACTCAGGAAGAGTGCTTTTCTAGGGCCATTTGGGGACAGAATAGTTGGCTGCTTATTATTAAAAATAGATCCCCAGAGGCTACTGCTATCACTATGGTAGTAGCTTGCCAGTCCAAACCCAGTTTGCTATAATTAAAACATGCCCTGAATTTCTCTCCTCTTTCCTAGGCTCACAGCTTTCTTTACATTATTTTAAGTTCAAGAGATTAAATAATTCTTGAAGACTTCCCCTAAGCCAGCACCCTACTATGACTTTTCATTTGCTTAACCCCTAGTACTTTTCTAGTAGTTATCTCTATTTCAGAAAATTATACAAAGGGCACTGACATTTAAGCATTTTCACAAAGTCATAGTAAGGAAGGGGGAATAGCAGGATTTATATCAGACTTACTCCAAAGAACAATAGCATTGATGGGGAACTTAAAGGTGTTATGGAGGATGAGTGAGAAGACTCTGGATTGCTTGCACTGGTTCAATGTTACCCTTAAAATTAATTGGGATACCAGCCATGACATCATCTCCCCAGACAATAACATGGATCCACCTGCATATCAGAGGTCAGGCTCATGCAAAAACTAATAAAATCATGGGCCCTTTGGAATATACCTAAAATAGACCTACTAGCTATTTCCAAAATGGAGACGCCCAATCTTCATCTGCAATATTTCAGCCTTTAGGTTTATGATTAGTCAACAATTTATATGGCTTTATATATTAACTCTTTTTTTTTCAGCTACCACATTCCAGATGCTAACATGATGCCAACTGGACTTCCCTGGTTAGACGACCCCACCAAGGTATCCTGGAGCTCTGCTTCCCCCAAAGCCCTGGCCCACTAGGGAAAGAGAGACATGCTGGGAGTATAGATTGACCTGCCAACACCCATGTTCAGCAGGGAAGCAATTACAGAAACCAGACCTTCCACCTTCTGCACCCCATAATGACCCTGGGTCCATGCTCCCATGGGGTTAAAGAATAGAGATGCTATCAGGGGAGGGGAAGGGATAGAGAGCTCTGGTGGTGGGAATTGTACCCCTCTTATCCTATGGTCTTGTCAGTGATTCCAATTTATAAATAAATACACAAATAAATAAAATTTAAAAAAAGAAAAAAATTGGGATGATTGGATCTGAATTGGATCATTATTTTTACTTTTTTATCAGCTTGATTCTGAAATTTCACAAAGTGATGTTTTTTTTATGATTAGAAAATTTCCCTTGTATTTTGAATGTTCATGTAATATATGGTCTTTATATAAATGAGTAAGTAGATTATTTGAAAATGCAACTAGATGTTTTAAGATTTCAATCTTTTGATTAATGATTTTTATTCTTTTACTCTTCTCTAATTTTCTTTTTCTGATAATCTGATCTAGGCTGAATAGGTTCCAGTGTTCACCAATTCCATATTAAATTCACCAACTTAATAGGATTCATGAAATTGTTCTTATACTGCAAGTCTTTTCATGTGATCACTCCATAAACATTATCTGCCCATCACATGCCACTCTATGGATTGGTTTTTAGGGCAACTATTTTTAGAGGCTAATTATAATGACAAAACTTTTATTTATTATATTATAAACACTGTTTCCCTACCATGTGAGAGGCAGTGCATATTACATAAAATAATCATACAGGGGCAGGAAAGATAGTTCACATGGCAGTGTACTGCCTTCCATGTACACAGCTCCTGTTCACATATATGGTGGGTCTGTGGCATTGCATTGAGTTCCAGTGCTTTGGTGCCTCTCCTTTTCTGTCTTTTTGAAAACTTTGACCTGGGAGGCCAGGGTTACAATGCCTGTGGTACTGCAGCAGACATTCATTCCTGAAGTAATATCTATTCCAGGTTCAATCCCTGGTAGCACAATGGCCCAGAGCCTGGTATTGCTCAGAAAAAAAACAAAAAAAAAAAAAACTGAAACTGAACTGAAAAAAGAAGCTGAGGGAAGAGAAAGCAGATTAACAGAAGCAGAAAACAGAATTAGCCAGACAGAGGATGAGCTAAGAAAATGAAGAAAAAATGAAGGTAAAAGAGTTCAAAAAGAGATTGAGAGACACTGAAAATAACAACAGAGATATATGGGATGATCTCAAAAGAAGTAACATTCACATAATTGGCCTACCATAGGAAACATTCTAGAGGAAATAACAGAAGAAAACTTTCAGACCTAAACAACAAAAAGGCCATTAAGATCCAAGAGGCCCATAGAGTCTCAAAGAGAAACAACCCAGACTTGAAGACACCAAGACACATCATAGTTGCAATGAAAATAAGTAAGGATAAAGAAAGGATCCTAAAGGCTGCAAGAGAAAAATAAAAAATCCATACAGGGGAAAACCCATAAGACTATCAGCAGACTTTTACACTCAAACTCTAAAAGCCAGAAGACAATGGCAAGATATCTATCAAGCCCTGAATGAAAAAGGGTTTCAACCAAGGATAATATATCCTGTTAGACTTTCATTCAAACTAGATGGAGGGATCAAAACCTTCTCAGACAGACAACAGTTAAAGGAGGCAACCAGCAACAAGCTTGCCCTGAAAGAGGTTCTAAAAGACCTCTTATAAAGAAGAACATCACAATACTACTTGCCAGAGAAAGTAAAAAATATTATTTAATAGTGGTATTACAATAAATTAAATCCATAATATCAATAAATGTCAATGGCTTAAACTTGCCCAATAAAAGGCACAGAGTGGGAGCATGAATCAGAAAACACAACCCAATTGTATGTTGCCTGCAAGAATCCCACCTGACAGAACAAGACAAATACAGACTTAAAGTGAAAGGATGGAAAACTATCATACAAGCTAATGAACCACAAAAAGAGTCAGGAATAGTCATTCTCATCTCTGACACCATAGACTTTAAATTAAATGAAGTAATAAAAAATAGGCAAGACCACTACATAATGATCAGAGGATCAATCAACCAAGAAGATTTAAAAGTTATAACATCTATGCACCCAATGAGGGACCTTCTCAATACAACAAACACCTACTGAAAGAACTACAATGAGGGACCTTCTCAATACAACAAACACCTACTGAAAAAACTACAAACATACATCAATAGTAATACATTAATAGTGGGAGGTTTTAACACCCCACTCTCACACTTAGATCAAAGAAGCAGAGAATCAACAAAGAAAAAAGATAATTAAATGTAGAGATGGACAGACTAGACCTCCTGGACATTTTAACAATTATTCACTCCCCAAAATAGGAATACACATTCTTTTCAAATTCATACAGCACATACTCAAGGAGAGACCACATGTTAGGCCACAATGACAGTATCAACAAATTTGAGAGCATTGAAATCACCCCAAGTATCTTCACAGACTACATTGGAGTAAAGCTAATATTCAACAACAAACAGAAAATTACTGAAAGTCACAGAGTTTGGACACTCAACAACATGCTGCTTAAGAAGTACTGGGTTAGAGAAGCACTCAATCAAGAAATTCAGATGTTCCTGGAAACAAATTAAAATGAAGACACAAGCTATCAAAATATTTGTCAGGAAATTGTGAGGATGCAGTTGAGCTTGGCAGGGCTTGAACCTGAGGAGTGCATCTATCCTGTTAGTCTCTATCTCTACTGAGAGGTTGAGCAAGGATGGACAGTAGTAATGCTAAAGGTGTGCCTCATCCTATCAGACTCCCTGTCTCACAAAGCATCCTGCATTCCTGATACTATGGCCATTAGACAAAAAGGAAGGGGGCGATGTAAGGCATTAAGCCAGCTCCCCCTGCTCCACCCTGCATTGTTGATACTATGGCCTATTAATATAATCATTGTTTTGCCTGAAAGATCCCCACCCATTACATTCCTCTGATCTATCTTCTTTCTACCTCAAGACCCACCCTGCCTGCAGGGTAACATTAATCCCACCAGTTAAAACCTTCCTAACAGTGGTTAAGGAAGTTTCTACCTTCCCAGCCTGATTTTGCCTTTCTCCACCCCCTTTCCTAGCCATTTCCATTTCTGACTTGACACTTCCGGTTCTATCCTATAAAAACATTGACTCTATGATCAATAAAGACATTGCATTACCAATCTGCCATGAGTTCAAGACTCTCTCTCCTGCATAACTGAGTGAGTAGCAGCCCAGGCTGGCTCCGGTCGAGTTCTGTACAACCCAGAGAGCATGCGCCTGGGAAGAGGCACCACCATGTTAGCCCGACAAATATTTGGGACACAACTAAAGTAGTACTGAGAGAGACACTCATACACATACAATCACACAACAGAGAACAAGAAAAAGCCCAAATAAACGACCTTACTGCATGCCTTAAGGAGTTAGAGGAAGAGGAAAAAAGGAATCCTAAAGCAACCAGAAGGACAGAAATCACTAAAATTATAGCAGAAATAAACAACATTGAAAATAAGAGAACCATACAAAAGATCAATGAAGCCAGATGTTGGTTCTTTAAAAAATTAAACAAGATTGACAAACCCCTAGTCAGACTCACAAAAAAAAGGGAGAATACTCAAATAAACAGAATTGAAATAATAGAGGAGATATCATAACTGACACCATCAAAATCCAGAAAACAATGTGAAACATCTATGAAGAACTAAGCTAGAGAATCTGGAAGAAATGGAAATATTCCTAGAAACATATGCTCTTCCAAAACTAAACCAAGAAGCACTACAAAACTTAATGCATGAATAACAGGCAAAAAAATTGAAATAGTTATTAAGAGTCTTTCCAACAATAAAATTCCTGGACCAGATGGCTTTACAAACGAATTCTACAAAACCTTCTACCTATACTTCTACTATGTGCACTTAACCAAGTGTGCCACCTCCCAGTCCCTATACCTATACTTCTAAAGCTCTTCCACAAGATCTAAGAAACAGGGACACTCCCTTATACCTTCTAGGAAGCCAACATCACCCTGATACTAAAAGCAGATAGGGACAATATCTCTGATGAGCATAGATGGAAAAATACTAAAACAGATCCTGGTCAATCAGATACAGCAGTATATCAAAAAGATTTTTCATCATGACCAAGTCAGATTTATCCCAGGAATGCATGGCTGGTTCAACATATGTTAAGTCATTTAATGTCATTCACCACATTAATAAAAGCAAAACCAAAAACCACATGATTACATCAAAAGATGCAAAGAAAAAAATCCAGCACCCATTCATGCTCAAAACACTACCAAAAATGGAAATAGAAAGGAAATTCCTCAGATAGTGGAGTCCATATATAACAAACCTACAGCCAACATCATACTCAATGGAAAGAAGCTGAAAGCATTCCCCCTCAGGTTGGGGACTAGACAGGGCTGTCCTTTATCACTATTACTCTTCAACATAGTATTGGAAGTTCTATCCATAGCAATTAGGCAAGAGAAAGAAATCAAAGGATTACAGACTGGAAGGGAAGAAGTCAAGCTCTCATTATGTGTAGATAATATGAAAAAAGCTACTGGAAGCTAATAGGCAATATAGCAAGGTATCAGCATAAAAAATCAATGTACAAAAATCAGTGGCATTTCTTTATGCAAACACTAAATCCAAAGAAAAGGATATCCAGAAATAACTCCCATTCATTGTTGCAGAAAAATCAATAAATTACCTAGGAATAAACCTGACCAAAGAAGTGAAAGACTTGTATACTGAAAACTATGAGTCACTACTCAAGGAAATAGAAAAATGATACTAAGAAATTGAAAAATATTCCATGCTCATGGATTGGAAGAATTATTATCATCAAAATGAATATTCTCCCTAAGCCATATACAAATTTAACAGGATACCCATCAAAGTTCTTCAAGCTTCTTTAAGAGAATAGAACAAAAACTACAATCATTTATCTGGAACCAGAAAATACCTAGAATCACCAAAATAATCTTGAGAAAAAGAAACAGAAATAGAGGCATCACACTCGCAGATCTCAAACTATATTATAAGGATATCATCATCAAAACAGCCTGGTACTGGATGGTAAACACTCTTTTGGTGGTGGGAGTGGCATTTACGTACACTCCTATTAATTTGTAGCCATATAAATCACTATTTAATTAATACGAGAGGGGAAAATTGATTGAATGTTTCAAACTTTTTAATGCACAGACCATAGGCTGAGTCTTTGATATGTTGACTCTCTTAAAAGCTTAGACCAGGGAGAACAGTAGCAATCGGTGGCACAACTATATAGAAATAATATCAAAGGACATCAATTATGGTGACATTGTGTATGATATGGCAAATCCTAACAAAGGGATTTTTCAAATTTAACCCAACTGCCAAATAATATGATTATATATACTATCATATCATCTGCAAATAGTGAGAGCTTGACTTCTTCCCTTCCAATCTGTATTCCTTTGATTTCTTTCTCTTGCCTGATTGCTATGGCAAGAACTTCCAACACTATGTTGAAGAGTAATGGTGACAGTGGACAGCCCTGTCTAGTCCCCCATCTGAGCGGGAATGCTTTCAGCTTCTGTCCATTGAGTATAATGTTGGCTGTAGGTTTGCTATATATGGATCCCACTATCTTGAGGAATTTCCCATCTGTTCCCATTTTTTGTAGGGTTTTGAGCATGAATGGGTGTTGGATTTTGTCAAAGGCTTTCTCTACATCTATTGAGATAATTATGTGGTTTTAGGCTTTGCTTTTATTGATGTGGTGAATGACATTGATTGACTTAATGTATGTTGAACCAGCCTTGCATTCCTGGGATGAATCCCACTTGGCTGTGATGAACAATTTTTTTGATATGCTGCTGTATCTGGTTAGCCAAGATCTTGTTTAATATTTTGCCATCTATGTTCATCAGAGATATTGGTCTGTAGTTTTCCTTTTTCGTTGTGTCTCTATCAGCTTTTGGTATCAGGGTGATGTTGGCTTCATAGAAGGTGGAAGGGAGTATTCCTGTTTCTTCAATCTTATGGAAAAGCTTAAGAAGTATGGGTACTAACGGTTTCCTGAAAGTTTTGTAGGATTAGTTTGTGAAGCCATCTAGTCCAGGACTTTTGTTGTTGGGGAGATTCTTAATAACGGTTTCAATTTCTCTGTCTGTGATTGGTGCATTTAGGTCTTGTAGTTCATCTTGGTTCAGTTTTGGAAGGGCATATGTTTCTAGGAATTGTTCCATTTCTTCCAGATTCTCAGGCTTGGTGGTATATAGTTCTTCATAGAAGTTTCACATGATTTTCTGGATTTCTGTGTTTTCAGTTGTGATATCTCCTCCATCATTTATAATTATATTAATTGAGTATTGTCTCTTTTTTGTTTGGTGAGTCTTGCTAATGGTTTGTCAATTTTGTTTAATCTTTCAAAGAACCAACATTTGGCTTCATTAATCTTTTGTA
The DNA here is from genome assembly GCF_950295315.1 of Erinaceus europaeus. Classification (NCBI taxonomy): domain Eukaryota; kingdom Metazoa; phylum Chordata; class Mammalia; order Eulipotyphla; family Erinaceidae; genus Erinaceus; species Erinaceus europaeus. The sequence goes on along the minus strand of NC_080164.1, from coordinate 172,291,747 downwards.
TGGTTCTCGTATTTACGGTGTTGTTTATTTCTGCTCTAATTTTAGTGATTTCTGTCCTCCTGGTTGCTTTAGGGTTCCTTTGTTCCTCTTCCTCTAAGTCCTTGAGGTGTGCAGTAAGGTCATTCATTTGAGCTTATCAAAAATATTGTTCATCATGACTAAGTGGGATTTATCCCAGGAATGCAAGGTTGGTTCAACATACGTAAGTCAATCAATGTCATTCACCACATCAATAAAAGCAAAGCCAAAAACCACATAGTTATCTCAATAGATGCAGAGAAAGCCTTTGACAAAATCCAACACCCATTCATGCTCAAAACCCTACAAAAAATGGGAACAGATGGGAAATTCCTCAAGGTAGTGGGATCCATATATAGCAGACCTACAGCCAACATCATACTCAATGGACAGAAGCTGAAAGCATTCCCGCTCAGATGGGGGACTAGACAGGGCTGTCCACTGTCACCATTACTCTTTAACATAGTGTTGGAAGTTCTTGTCATAGCAATCAGTCAAGAGAAAGGAATCAAAGGAATACAGATTGGAAGGGAAGAAGTCAAGCTCTCACTATTTGCAGATGATATGATAGTATACATAGAAAAACCTAAAGAATCCAGCAAAAAACTACTGGAAGTTATTAGGCAATATAGCAAGGTGTCAGGCTACAAAATCAATGTACAAAAATCAGTGGCATTTCTTTATGCAAACACTAAATCTGAAGAAGACATCCAGAAATCACTCCCATTTACTGTTTCAGCAAAATCAATAAAATACATAGGAATACAGTTGACCAAAGAAGTGAAAGACTTGTATACTGAAAACTATGAGTCGCTACTCAAGGAAATAGAAAATGATAACAAGAAATGGAAAGACATCCCATGCTCATGGATTGGAAGAATAAATATCATCAAAATGAATATTCTCCCAAGAGCCATACACAAATTTAATGCAGTACCCATCAAAGTTCCACCAAGCTTCTTTAAGAGAATAGAACAAACACTACAATCATTTATCTGGAACCTGAAAACACCTAGAATTGCCAAAACCATCTTGAGGAAAAGAAACAGAAATGGAGGCATCACACTCCCAGATCTCAAACTACATAATAAAGCCACCATCATCAAAAGAGTATGGTACTGGAACAAAAATAGGCACACAGAGCAGTGGAACAGAATTGAAAGCCCAGAAATAAATCCCCACACCTATGGACATCTCATCTTTGATAAGGGGCCCAAAGCATTAAATGGAAGAAGGAGGCTCTCTTCAATAAATGGTGCTGGGAAAACTGGGTTGTAACATACAGAAGAATGAAATTGAACCACTTTATCTCACCAGAAACAAAAATCAACTCCAAATGGACCAAAGACCTGGATGTCAGACCAGAAACAATCAAATACTTAGAGGAAAACATTGGTAAAACATTTTCCCACCTACACCTCAAGGACATCTTTGATGAATCAAACCCAATTGCAAGAAAGACTAAAGCAGAAACAAACCAATGGGACTACACCAAATTGAAAAGCTTCTGCACAGCCAAATAAACTATCACACAAAGAGACCCCTCACAGAATGGGAGAAGATCTTCACATGCCAGACATCAGACAAGAAACTAATCACCAAAATATATAAAGAGCTCAGCAAACTTAGCACCAAAAAAGCAAATGACCCCATCCAAAAATGCACAGAGGATATGAACAAAACATTCACCTCAGAGGAAATCCAAAAGGCTAACAAACATATGAAAAACTGCTCCAGGTCATTGATTGTCAGAGAAATGCAAATTAAGACAACATTGAGATACTACCTCACTCCTGTAAAAATGGCATACATCAAAAAGGACAGCAGCAACAAATGCTGGAGAGGCTTTGGGGACAGAGGAACCCTTTTGCATTGCTGGGGGGAATGTAAATTGGTCCAGCCTCTGTGGAGAGCATTCTGGAGAACTTTCACAAGGCTAGACATGGACCTTCCATATGATCCAGTAATTCCTCTCCTGGGGTTATACCCCCAAGGACTCCATAACACCCAACCAAAAAGAGGTGTGTATTCCTATGTTCATAGCAGCACAATTCATGATAGCTAAATCCTGGAAGCAATCCAGGTGCCCAACAACAGATGAGTGGCTGAGAAAGCTGTGGTATGTATACACAATGGAATACTATACAACTATAACAATGAACCCACCTTCTCTGACCCATCTTCCTCTCTACTATTCCAACCTTTGGGTTCCTGATTTCTCAACAATTTGTTTGGCTTTGTATGTTAACTCTCTTTTCAGCCACCAGGTGCCAGATGTCATCAGGATGCAGGCCAGGCTTCCCTGGACTGAAGACCCCACCAATGTGTCCTGGACCTCTGCTTCCACAGAGCCCCACCCTACTAGGGAAAGAGAGAGGCAGACTGGGAGTATGGACCGACCAGCCAATGCCCATGTTCAGCAGGGAAGCATTTACAGAAGCCAGACATTCCATCTTCTGCAACCCACAAGGACCCTGGGTCCATGCTCCCAGAGGGATAGAGAATGGGAAAGCTATCAAGGGAGGGGATCAGATATGGAGACTGGGTGGTGGGAATTGTGTGGAGTTATACCCTTCTTGCCCTACGTTTTTTTTTTTATTTATCCTTTCTTAAATAAAAAATAAATTATAAAAATAATAATATGATTATAGCAATAACTTTCTATTGTCTCCTTAAACCCTAAGATATCAGGAACCTCCCACTTCCTCCTTAGATCCTGTATTTCCCCAGTCCAGGAACCTCTAGAGTGGGGCTCATTTTCATGAATGATTCTTTAAATTCATATCAAATGATATTGTATCTGTGGATCCCAACATAATCAATGCAATGAGTACCACCTCAGTATAATTCACTTCAGACTGTGTCCAGAAACATCAGGCATGGAATGTCAACCCTTCAGCCTCATTACTCAGGTGAGACCTTTCCTTTCATAGGATTATCTAATTCCATTCCAGGTGGTTTATGTCCCAAAAAACTTAGATATAAACCAGATCACATGATATAGGACATATGTTTACCTGTATTCATAAATTCCGGCAAAATATATACCTGAAAGCAAAAGTACACAATAGTCTACAGTGAGTCAGTATGAAGTTCATAATGAAATAGTGTCTACTTAGACTTAGATACCCTCCTCACCTATTTCCTATTATACTTCCCTCACTCACTCTGAAGCTATCCTTATCAATGCAAGGGCTGCAAAAGCTGAATAAGAGCAAGAGATTGGCATACTCTAATGATGACTCTTTAGTCACTATCAGGACACCCCATCAGCTGGAGCCCTATTCAGGGAGTCCTCAGATTACCAAACAGACATGATGGGCCTGGACTGGCCATCTCTATCAGAAAAAAACAAAACAGATCCCTTTGTGGACCCCCCATAGGACCTTGCCCTCAACTTGAATCAACAATGGTAGAGAATGTTCCATCCTTCGAAGGGAGGCTGGTCAACATCCTCTATGGTACACCTGAGGAAGATGGGTCCTGATATTGGGGCAGCTTGTAATGTTCCTACTGATAATCGTAGAATGTGAGGTTGGATCTACTGGTTGCAGAGGTCACATAGACTCCTAAGCTGAATATGGGCCCCAGATCACATCAGGTTGATGGGATTTACAGTCAAGAATATTTATACACCTTTCCCATATTTGGGAGCTACTCTTTTCCCAGATCCAGCTTTCTGGCCTTTTTTCAAGCCATGACATCATCTCCCCAGACAATAACTAGGATCTACCTGCATATCAGATGTCAGGTGCAGGGAGGAAAAAGAAAAGTAGTATAGCCACAGGCCCTTTGGAATGTAACTAAAATATGCCTACTAGCTCTCTACAGAAAAGAGACCCCCCCCCCAACTCTTCATCTGCACTACTATAGCCTTTAGGTTCATGATTAGTCAACAACTTGTTTGACTTTTTATGTTAACTCTCTTTTCAGCTACCAGGTTCCAGATGCTACCATGATGCCAGTCAGACTTCTCTGGACAGAAGACCCCACCAATGTGTCCCGGAGCTCTGATTTCCCAGAACCCCGTCCCACTAGGGAAAGAGAGAGACAGGCTGGGAGTATGGATCAACCTGTTAACACCCATGTTCAGCAGGAAAGCAATTACGGAAGCCAGACCTTCCACCTTCTGCAACCCACAATGACCTTAGCTCCATACTCCCAGAGGGTTAAAGAATAGGAAAGCTATGAAGGGAGGGGATTAGATATGGAGTTCTGGTGGTGTGAATTGTATGGAGTCGTACCCCTCTTATCCTATGGTTTTGTCAGTGTTTCCTTTTTATAAATAAATATAAAGAAATGAAAAAAGAAGAAAAAGTTGAGGGTGGGGGTGGCCAGTGGCCGCCAGGTTTAATGCACTTAGTAGAAAGCACAAGGACCTGAGCAAGGATCCAGATTTAAAGCCTCCAGCTCCTCACCTGCAGGGCATTATTTCACAAGCAGTGAAGTAGGTCTGCAAGTGTCTTTCTCTCCCCCACTTTGTCTTCCTATCCCCTCCCAAGTTCTTCACTCGCCTATCATATATATATATGAAAAAGGAAAGAAAATGGCCTCTAGGAGCAGTGGATATGTAGTTCTGTAGTGACTACACTGAGGCCCAGCAATAACCCTCAAAGCCAAAAATAAATAAATAAATAAAAATAAAAAAGAAAGAGGAAAAACTTGGCCTTGCTTTTGAGAAGTGAAATTATACAGATTCTGGCAATGATGACAAAAATGTTGAGATTACCAAAATATAAATGTGTCACTTTCCCATAAAGACTATATTAAGGTGAAAGCAATTAAGAACAGGGGAGTCAAGAAGATTTCTCTGTCTTCTCTTTATCCACCTAAAAGCTGGGTGTAAATTTTCCTCTTTGAAGGAGGCATATATTCATGACATTGTTTCCCCTGTAGCAAGAATCAGAACAGTTCTTATTCCAGGTAACAGTCTGTCACACATATAAAAAGTCTAAATGCATAAGAAAGAAAATGAGTCTTATCTTTTGCTATTGTCCTCAGTAGATTTCTTCTTCACTTTCCCAAAAATCACTGCCTTAAACCTGTTTTACTGTTCCTTGAGGCTCAAATTCCTTGTTCACCACTAAAATTGTATATAAGCTTCTAATTTTTAATTGTTTTTTTGATTTTCTCTTCTTTTCTGTGAACATCTGTCCATGTGAGGATTCATAAACACTATGCTTTTCCTCCTGCTAGTCTTTTATTAGTATTATTTTCCACCTCCAAAGTCTGAATCCAAAAGGGTAGAGGGAGGAATTCTGTACTCTCCCACCACCAATAATTACATGATGGAAGTCAAGGATTTGGGACTTTAAAATGAATATGAGTATGATTATATATTTATATGCATACACACACACACATATATATATATGTATATATTCATTCTAAAGTCACAGTCACTGATAGTTACTTTTTCCAGACTAAAGAGACCAAGTAACAGAGGGAATCATACTATAATACTGAAGTTGCCTTAATTACAGTGGGGATTAGGCAAACCAATATATGTATTTTTCTCTTTTTTTATTTATAAAAAGGAAACACTGACAAAAACCATAGGATAAGAGGGGTACGATTTCACATAATTCCCATCACCAGTACTCTGTATCCCATCCCCTCCCCTGATAGCTTTCCTATTCTTTAACCCTCTGGGAGTATGGACCCAGGGTCATTATGGGTGGCAAAAGGTCGAAGGTCTGGCTTCTGTAATTGCTTCCCCCCTGAACATGGGCGTTGACTGGTCAATCCATACTCCCAGTCTGCCTCTCTCTTTCCCTAGTGGGTTGGGGTTCTGGGGAATAGGAGCTCCAAGACACACTGGTGGGGTTGTCTGTCTAGGGAAGTCTGGTTGGCATCATGGTAGCATCTGGAATTTGGTGGCTTAAAAGAGAGTTAACATATAAAGCCAAACAAACTGTTGGCTAATCATGAATCTAAAGGCTTTTTAAAATATTTATTTATTTATGATAGTTAATAAAAAAGAGAAGGCAAGAGTACTGGCACCTGTCAATGGTGGGAAATGGACAGAGTGAACCTAGGGCTACTCGGGCCTCAAACACGCACGTTCTGTGCTCCCTGGTCTTAAGGGCTGCTATTCTTACACCTATGGGCTGGTCTGTATAAAAATGATGATATTTGTTATCTATTTATTGTGTACTCATTACAAAAAGAGACACACTTTTACATAGAAAATGTATGATGGCCTGCAAAACATTCTTAGTTCCACAGGTATCTGTGAATGTTTAGTATTAGCTGTAGCCCCAAAGCAAGGTTAAGAGCAGACAAAAGAGAAATAGGAGTATCAACTCAGGAGAGAAGAGGGAGGAAGGTAAAAAAAGAAATTGAATCAGGGGCCAGGCAGTGGTGTGACAGGTTAAGTGCATGTATTTCCTCCCTTCTCAATTTCTCTCTGTCCTATCCTACTCATTTAAAAAAAAAAAAAAACTGGGGAAAAAAAAAAGCCACTCCAGGAGCAGTGGATTCAGAATGCAGCCACAAAGCCTCAGAAGTAGGCCTGGAGGAAAAGAAAATGAGAGAAACCAGGAAGAAAAGAACAAGGAGAATCAAGAAGCAACAAACAGTGCTCTATGTCAACTTGTGAGAGATTCAAGAACAGTGCTGAATATGGCCTGGTGGTGAGATACTCAGAGATTCCAGGGACATAAGAGAGAAAAGAGGAGTGAAAAGCTATAAGAAATGGGAGAGAATCAGATGTCAGAATATAAGGGATTATTACGTTTTGAATTGGTCCTACCTACCTTACCCACCAGTCTCTTGAGCGTATAAACACGAATACACAGCGCAGCTCTCCAACTCCAGCTGTAGCTTCAAATGACCTTGGAAACAGAGCAGGTGGTTCTGAAAGCCTGACTTAATGTACCTCCACAGATGTAACTCCAGCTGAAGATGGATGTTGGGCTCTGCCTCCAGTGTCTATTTCTAGGCCCCCATGACACCTCCACACTCACCTGGGGGCAGAACTTAGCTGTTATAGAGCTACCACTTCACCAGTTGGGGTCTCTAAGGTTTTGGCCCAAGATTTCTAGAGACTGATTCGGCTATTCTCAGACTGCATTTGATCATTTCATTTGGTGTTCTAAAATACTTTCATTTATTTATTATTGGATAGAGATAGGGAGAAAACAAGAGGAGAGGAGAAATAGAAAGGGAGAGAGACAGAGACACCTGCAGCCCTGCTTCACCACTTGTGAAGCTTTCCCTTTGCAGGTGGGGACAAGGGGCTTGAACCTGGGTCCTTGCATACTGTAATGTGTGCATTTAATCAGGTGCCCCACCACCTGGCCCCCAATTGTTGTCCTATGTGAGCATTTTGGGGAAGAGAGTCTGACAGAATCCTAAATCTCCAAGGACAGAATCCTAAATCTCCAAGGACACTTGACTCCAGTTAACTTATAAAGAGTTGTATATATGGACTAATACAGAAAGAATATTTGTATAGTTCTCAAGATAATTCTTAAAGTAACTTATGATTCATGCTTGCTTATTCACTTTTTCACTTTCATTCACATGCATTTTGCATGTGTATGTGTACACACACACAATCATTGGAATCATTTCCCTCTTTTGGAAGGTCAAAAAAGATGAGTTCCAAGTGAATACAGTCCCTCTTGTACTGAAATTATTGTGTGCATATTCTCTATGTGTGGCAAAGAAAGCACTGCAAATGTTTAGTGAGTGCCTACTAGCATTTACAGAGGATCATGGTAGATATTAATTCTCAAAATGCTAGTTCTCTGTGGTGGCTGGTCCAGATTTGACAGCCTGGGTTCATAGTCAGGTCTTCAGATGCTCATCCCAGTGATCTTTGCCTATGACCAGGAATTAAAAAGTGCTCACAATACCCTCTGCACCCACTACATGGGGAAACTTCAGGTTCTGTTATCTTTCACTCTTTCCTGCTGCCACTCATTCATTCTCTCTTAAAGTGAACAAAGTCAACTCAGAGTGTCAAAGCAGTAGTGACAAGGAAAAATAAACATTCCTTTCAACACAGAAAAGAAAGCCACAAACACAGAATCTACTTCCTCAGGAGCCAGTTACTTGAGCTGTGTGTGTGTGTGTGTGTGTGTATGTGTGTGTGTATACACAGGAGCCAATCTTTAATGTATAGAAAAATAATCTTGCCTTTGAGGAGGAAAGAGCAGATTTAATTAGCATTCCTGTCTCTGAACTTGCAATTTTTGCTAAGAAATGCCTTGGAGAAAGGACATTTCACAATATTAAAAAAGGAACACTCAACAATTTAGACGTTATCACTAAGGATCACAACAAGAAGCACTCTACCTTCAGCTTAGTGTCAGAAGCAATTAGATGAAGAGAAGGTGTTTCCTGGATCTTGGCTGGGAGGTACAGGCTATGGAACCCCAGAGAAGAGAGAATGCAGATAATGTTCCTCCTTTGTAGTTTCCAGGAGGACCACAAAAGATAATGGGGAAAGAAGCCTGTCATAGAGAAAGGGCACAGAGTGCTAACACCCTAATTAACTGGCCTGGATAGAGTAGGATCAAGAAGATCAGAAATGAACTAAGATATCTGGTTACCAAAGTAACTTGCAGTTCTCAATCCTCTGAACTTGAGCAAGCCACAGGTGAGGAGTTTCAGAAAGAACGTTAAATCAGTCTTTCTGAATGCAGATCCACATGATGTTAAAAACAAAACAAACAAAAAACCAAAAAAAACTCTACACTTAAAGCCATGTAGTGGCTTGTACCTGTTACCATGTATGAGGACCCAGGTTCAAGCCCTCAGTCCCTACCTGCCAAAGGGTGAGGATGCTTCATGAATACTGGGGTATTGTGACAGTTATGTCTCTCCCTCTTTCTTTCCTCCTGTTTCAGAATAAAGTTAAGTGAAGGGGGAAAAATATTTGCTGGGAGCAGCAGAGTCACTGTACAGGCTCCAAACCCCAGAGACAGTTCTAGTGGCAAAACCAAAAACAAAATTCTATGATCGAATTCCAGACATATTGTAAATAACGTAAAAATTAACTACACACTTTCCAAATATCCATCACCATCCAGGGTTGTGTTGTAATTTAAGTGAAGTTGTGTTTTCAAAGACTTCACCTCACATTTTACTTATATAAATCCATTTTAAAAGTGAGAAAACTGAGGTGAAAACAGCAGCAAAACTGGTTACAACTAGGTGTTTTGCCTTCATACCCATTTTTGGAAGTTTTTCTTCACTAGTGATTACAGAATATTTCTCTCATGACAGGGGCCATGGTACCTACAAGCTATAGGCAAACTATAAAATGAGGATTATGTTAGTATATACATCCTAGTGTTGATCAGAGCAGCAAATGGACTCACGTGAAATATTTACCAGGTATTCAGAGAATTGCAGAACACAGAGCAAATGCTTCTTTTATTCCCCCTCATGAGTAAATACTATTATTCTTTAACAAGTCATCTCTAAGATAATTATATTATTAAGCCCCACTAGATTAATGAAGAGCATGAGGTTCATAATTGTTAAAAACATTTGTTGTAAAACCAGCAGGTGGCCAAGCAACTGGAGAAGACCAGTCTTCATTTTTATTAGTCGGCTTTTCATTTTACCTGTCTGGATTCAGGGCTCAGTTCACTGAAATGCTGCCACTCATTGTCTTTCAGTTAGCCCCAAGCATCTAGTCAAGGAAGACTTAGACTAGCATCTCTGAAATTGCCTAATATTTATAAAGAAATACTCCGATCCTTTGGTGATGAAGCTCAGTAGTCATTATATTTTTTAATCGAAGGATTTTGACCTTTGTGTTCTTTCCATCTCACTGTATTTGTGTCATCTTTTCATTCACATTCTTCAGAAAACTTGGCAGGGGTGATATGTGTCATGCAAAATACACAAGGGGCAGTGTATGCATTTGTGGGGGGGTAGAGGGGCCTAAGTAACATGAAAAGACTCACAATCTACACGAGTGATAAGGAGTGCACATAAATCAGTAGATCACATTCTCTGCTGCTTTTCTTGCTCTCACCTTCACAAATCTGACTTTATACATAATAGGAATACTTGCCCTGTAACTTCCCTGTTTATGGCTTTGCCCACAGCTGAACATTACATTAAGCACAATATTCAAATTCACCACCTTGTTCTGATTTCTCTTTGACCTCACCCGAGACCAATGCATCTGAACCTACCCCACTCCCCAGCCTCCTCATCTTGCATTTCAAATATCTGAATTAACCAAGGTCACTCCCACCGTGTGTTTTTGTGCTTTGCAACACCTCTGTGTGGAATAGTCTTCCCTCAAGACTGTCTTCTTGTTAGTTCCTTTTTTTTTTTTTGTCATCATTCACTTTGAGGCTTAATTTTGTCTTCTCAGAGACAACCCAAACATCTTATCAGAAATACTCTGTCTCCAGTCTCCATGGTGCAGTCATTCTCTATTAAATTGATGTTTTCTATTCTTTATAGCACTCATCATCTTCCTGAACTTATGTTTTCTTTCTGCATGGTTTTCTTTTCCCTTTCAGTTCCTATCTCATCCACTTGTACAGAGCATTCCCAATGTGACACTTTAGTAGCCTTATTCGTCACAATATGTCCAGCATCTCAAAGAGTGCATCACCATCCTAGACTTTTCTTTTTCTATGTACTTGTTGAATGAGTGAATGGGTGGACAGCAGCAAACAGGGTTCTTTCTCTCACAGGTATTTAAAACCACATCAATTGCTTTAGCAGTGGTCATGATCAGATAGCAAATGACTTCATTTTATTAGGTAGATCATTCAAGAGATGATGCACTGGGCTAGAACTGCAGGGGGTCAGGGTAGAAAGAATCACAAGTGGCTTCAAGACAGTTGAATGATGGGGATCTAATAAACATTTCTGTTCAACATAGTAGCATGTTCATAGCAGTGTCTAGTTTGCTTCATCTGGTAATGATAAGAAAAAATCAACCACAACACAAGAAGAAAAATGAGGCCAGAGACAGAAGAAGTCAAAGGTTCTAATAAAAAATAAAGTTGGTAGGGATGGGTAGAACAGACACTAGCAAAGATTCAAAAACAAATCTAGCATAACATTATGGAACAGAAATGGAACAGAATAATCAAAGTTGGCATGGACTGACTGGGAAATATGGGAGGGTCCCTTGGTAACACATCACTGACTCTGACTAGTGAAAAGTATAAAAAATACAGTGGAAGTGTATTGAAAAGTTGCAAAGATAACTCACAGGTTTAAAAGAACTGTGAAACCAAGCTTTTGAATGGGGCAGAAAGAAGTCAGTAAATGGTAGCCTGAAACAGGAGTTTGTACACTTTTGCTTGGAAAAACTATGAGGACTTCTCAGAATATCTTTTCTTTAGGAATATCTTGTCTTTGGGACCATGGTATCTGTCCATATCCAAATTTAAACTTCAAAAAGAGGGATCACCTCAGTTCACCTATATGCTCTGGATCAATCATTTATAGCCAGGAAAAGGTTATATAATCTAGAAAAGTACTCCTGTGGTCTAGGGTAGTTTTAGGAGAAAGAAAACATCTGTAAGTTCAGTTAGTCATGAGAGGTCATGTAGAAAGAAAGATACTAGAAGATAGAATTTATGTAAGTAACCAGCAGGGAATCCAAGTAGAGCTAGTGAATTCATAACTGTAGTAAGGAGCTACACTTTGGGAGACAGGTCAGAGATAGAGATAGAAATCTCGAATTTATTCACATAAATGTTTTAGTTTCCGTGACAACAGTGAGAGAGGCATTCAGAGAAGAGACTGAAGAGACTTGTATATAGATAAAGGAATAGAAGATATATTCCATATATATATCAAGACACAAGAGTAGTCAAATGTATCAGGAGTGGTGAAAGAGATATGAGGAGACCTGAGCAAATAATATTGCCGTGTGAACCAAGATGAAGCAGAGCCACAATGAAAGCTGATTAGGTAAATGGAGAAATATAATCATTCTCCAAGTTCAAGGGTGATTCTGGCATCAATTAATTTAGGGCTGATGAAAGTGTGTGTCCATGTGTGTTTATCTTTAGTATTTACAGAGATGTGCATATATGCAAAGGAGTGCAAGCATCAAAGAGTATAAATATACTGCCTGAGTCTAACTTTCCCACTCAATATGAGACAATGTACAAATACTTTGCAGCATCCAACATGTACCAGACATTGACACAGGTGAGCAAGATTCTGCTCTCTTAGAGTCTGAAATCTAACACAAAATGCAGTAAGAAGTCCTTTAATATTGCATTGAGATTCATGGTGGTTCATCATAGATGTTCACTAGATACTTAACTCTGATTAGAATATGGGAAGTTTTTTCTGGGAAAGGAAGATACTATTTGACCCAAAATCTTAAGAGATGGGCACTGGCAGAGATGAGAGAAATGTAGATGGGACAATAGGTACAGCATTTTTGAAACTAAGAGAAAGAGAGCATATTGCATCCTAAACCTAGGAAAGAGCTCAGAGCTTTAGATGTGTTCATTGGGAAAGCACAACAAAATATAGATAGTTTGGGTAAAAAGAAATTTTATTTTAAGAAATGAGGCTGTTAAGATCATCAGAATTCCCAGATTGCAAAGACTCATTGAGTTGACTAAAGGGGATTCCTTTTTTATCATTAGATCAGTGAACCAATGAAGGATCAAGGACTGCATGCAAAGGCAGGACAACATCAAATTTGCACCTTAGAAAGATCACTATGATAGCTGAGAATTGATTAGATGGTGGCTGGAGTATAGGCAATGGGACTGAATTGTTAGAGAAACTCAAGTGAGAGATGAATTAGGAAAGGGGATGATTGACTGGTGAGTTTTCAGTAGATGTGAGGAAACTAAGTGATGGAATCTCTGTACTGGAAACTGATTAACCTGGAGCATGGGAGAGGAAGATTCCAGGATAAAGTTCAGATAACTCAGCTGAAATTTGAGGTTATTTTCAAAATTATCTGCTTTTCAAGAGCTAACAGAATGATACAAGTTGATTTGAAAAAAAAACAAGAAAACAATCATTTAGGTTGTATTACTGTAATACAATACAGTAATATACCTAATATAATATCATGTAATATGTCCAGTGCCTTACTCCGAGATAAGACAGATATAAAAGATTTACAACACAACTTGGGGTTTGCAAGATAAGCAACTTGGGGATAGCTACTCATGATCAGAGAAATGGAGCAAAAGAAAATGCATATATTTGTGGGCATTGAGAAATTAAAAAATATTACTACCTTTATTTATTGGGTAGAGACAGACAGAAATCACGAGGGCAAGCGAAGGTAGAGAGGGAGAGAGACAAAGAGACACCTGCAGCACTGCTTCACCACTTGCAAAGCTTTCTCCCTGAAGGTGGGCTCTGGGAGCTCGAACCAGGGCTCTTGTGCACTGTAATATGTATGCACAACCAGGTGTGCCATCACTGGCCCCCTCTTTACAGACATTTAACATCTACTGCTTTTGTGGAGTGGATTTCCACCCTCCTTCATCTATTTCAGAATCCTGATTTCTCCAGGTAGTTTACGAAATCTACTGCTGTTATGTCAAGTAGGAGCCTTCCAGGTACCATGCAAAAACATTTACAAATGTTTTCTTTTTTCTTAAAGACTGTCCAGAACCAGGTCAGCTCTCAGCCATATACCTCACCTAGCCATCACCCTCTTTTTCCTGAAATGTCCTCTGAGTCACTCCTCGGTGTGTGTTCGTGTCCAAGTATATTCAATTCTATAGAAAGAGCAGTCAGAGTAAATCTCCAAGTCATAAATGAAATCATGTAACTTTTCTGCTCCAGATCTTCTACTAGCTCTCATTTTAGTAAAAGTAACCAAGAGCACCACCAAGAGCCCATGTGAGTAAGTGCCAGAGAATGAGCTGATGGATGGTGCTGATTTATCTGCTCAGAGTAGCAGGCATTCATGAGCACGGAATCAAAGAAATCAGAACTCCTAGCACAGCGGGGGAAGTGCAAGTAGCACAAAGCACAAGGATCAGCCCCTGGCTCCCCACCTGCAGGGGAGTCACTTCACAGGTGGTGAAGCAGGCAGGTGTCTGTCTTTCTCTCCACCTTTCTGTCTTCCCCTCCTCTCTCCATTTCTCTCTGTCCTATCTAACAACGAAGACATCAGTAACAACAATAATGACTACAACAATAAAAATAAATCAGAACTCTTTGTAACTATGTCCCCTTCCCTTTTTGTCAAGACTTAGACAAGAAAGAATGAATTTTCTAGAATTAAGGAAAACAACAACAACAACAACGAAACAGAACCACAATATACAACTGCACTATTGGTCAAGGTTTGTTGTTTGGAATGTTAACAACCATACCTCTCAGTGGCCATTGCTCTACTTTTTGGTTTTGACTGGATGCAGTCTTACCTTTTCAGTAATAAGGACCCCATTCTCCTGACTGGACAGAATTGACAGATGGAGACTACACCTTTACCTAGGTCACTTTTCTCCTCATAGTCACAATAAAAATACAACTTTGAAGGAAATACTAAGAAATCATTCTGTGAATTGATTTTGAGGAAAATTAAAATTGGAACACACACAAAAAGTCTGAGTTATTTACAAAATACATTTTCTGGTGGGAGCGGTGAGAAACTAAACCCAGATATTTTATAACCTCATAAATCACTAGTTTTAAAATGCATGATGCTGCCTTTTTCTTTGAGCCTCTCTGAAAGACAGAGAGAAAAACACCACAACAACACCCAAGTTCTTTCAGTTCAGTGGGAGCTAGGCTTGAAACTGGGTCCTGCACATGACAAAGCAAATACACTGTCCATGTCAGCTACCTTTTCCAGTTTTACTCTGCCTTTCAAGGGAAGTGGGTTCTGAAAGGGAGAGGTCTTAGTATTTCTTTTACTTTGAATGCTGAGATAGATTCACATCTTTACATTTTGGATTTGAATTTTGCACAAGTGAGGTAGGCAGGATTTGGAGTGTTATTTTCCCTTCTTTTGCAAACTAGGTCTTCATTGGCTACTGTTCTATAGGGTAAGATGTGATGAACCATAGAAATATGAGAATTCAGGTACTCTAGAAACAACACTTTCGATTTACTGAGGGAGTACTCTGCTTAGATACAGCAACGGAGAGGCTGCATGTATATTATCCTATTGAGCCGTCATGAAGTCTCCTTGAGGAGTCTATTATCTGCTCTTAGCAGATAAGGAACTAAGAGTGCTTTCCTTTGTGGTAAAAAAATTGTGGTACAGAATTTGTTGATGCTGAAATCCAACCTAATCTGCTACAACACTTGTCCCAAACAAACAAATCCTCAAAATATGTCTGTTTGTTCTTTGAAACGTCTTTTTTTTTTTCCTTCTGGCCACAAAAATGACAAGCCTTTTCCTCTTAGAAATTATTTTACAAATGGCTCTTTGAGTTCAGGTAAGTTCATTAAAATGCTCTGGAACATGTGATGCAGTTGAAAGAGCAAGGTCGTTTCTATGGAAATATAAATTGGAAGCTCTAAACTGCTGGCTTTACAAATGAACTTTGGGGATAATGATTCTCCTCAGAGATGAATAGACAGCAGGTCCACATCACACTGTCTGTATCATCCTTCAAGATAGCCTTTAGTCAAGTTGTATTTGTTTTCTCACTGCACAGCTTTTCTCTTGTGGAGAAGACAATGAAGAGCCCCCTGATCATTTGTCTCAGACACTGCAGATTTCCATGTATATATCAGGGCTCCAAATCTGACTATAAACATGTCAGCCAAAACAAACTGTACTTTGTTATCCAATAAATCTGGGGAGTGTGCTTTCTGGAAATCGAGTGTTCCCTGTCTGAGAGTGCTATAGGGAAAGGAAGGGAATGAGAGGAGAGCTCAGATTCTACTGACTGACAGCATTATATCCCATACACACCCTAGGAGGGAATTGTCAAGACATATGATCTCAGCTTTCACTCATGGTCATTGCCTGAGTGTGAGGTGCTTAAGGAAGCTAAGAACTCCTCCTCACCTAGTCACAACAGAGTTTGCTACAGTAAAGCAACACAGCATGTGGTATCAACAATACCTGGGACTTTGTCAGAAACAGAGATGCTCAGGTAGGCCCTGGGAATGACAACCCAGTGAACCCAGTGAATCTGGGGTAATGTGCAGCCAGTTATCTGGGATGGAATTCAGTAATGTGTTTCACAGGCTCTTCAGGGGATTGGGATATAAAGCAATGTTGCATAAGCATGAACTAGACTCACTAAGGTATTACTCAGAAGAATGGGCATATAGTCCCTGTGATATTAATAGACAGAGCTATTTGGGGGTTAGTTCATTTAACTTGACTTTCATGTTCACTGAAAGGAAAACAAAGAAGATGAACTAGCACCTGTGAATTATTTCCTAATAAAGATTGTTGTGAATATATATATATATATATATATATATATATATGATATAGCTATATAGCTAGTGTAATTATGATGATATTAAAGTAAGCATCTTCTTACTATGTTAGGAGTTTGATTCACATCTTGTACTATGTTAGGAGTTTGATTCACTCATGCCATCTAGGAGTAATGATTACAGTGTTAGTACTAAGGAAATAAGAGAAGTTATATAAATTCCTCTGAGTCAAAAAGAAAGTAAATGCTGGCATCAAGATCTGAAGTCCCTTCTCCCTGACATGGTCTCTCATTCCCAACCATTATTTTTCATCACTGGCCTTTTTTTTTTAAGCACAACACAATTTCTTAAAAAGTGGGGTTAGGAAAACCACACTTTTTTTTTCCCTTTAAGTATATAAGGCAATTACTTTGAATACATTCAACACATCTACTGACTTCATATAAAAACCACTTTATCTCCAAGCAATCCATAAACAAGCTTGTAGTTATTATTGTAGACTGTTGATTACTGACAGCTCTGAGATGTTTTGTTCCTGATGAAAAGATAGGAGAAACAGAAGCTGGTGAGAACATCAGAGAGCTTCTAGCATGGCAAGGTCCATATTGTTAAAAGAAAGTTTAGAACCAGAGCAGACATGCAACTGGTTAGAGGTAACCAAATGATGAGCTGGTACAGTTGCTTCCATTATTTGACTACATTAAGTAGGTTCTTCCAATCTGAGGAACAGTCATGTATCTATATTCAAGAAAAATTGTACAAGGAAGAGATAGCTTGTGTCTTTAATAAATGGTTACTCAAGTCAATAAAATCATGATGACCATTTTGGGCAGAGTCAACAGTTCAAGAAAAGGCAAAGAACCAAATGATACATTTGGGAGAGGAGAGGAGAAAAGAGGGGAGATGGGATGGGACACAGTCTTTTGGTGGTAGTAATGGTGTTTATGTACACTTCTATTAATTTGTAGTCATATAGATCACTATTTAATTGATATGAGAGGGGGAAAATTGATTGAATGTCTCAAACTTTTTAAATCACAGACTGAATCTTTTTAAATACATAGGATAAGTCTTTTGATGTGTTGACTCTCTTAACAGCTTAGACCAGGGAGAACAGAAGCAACCAGTGGCACAGCTATATACAAGTAATGTCAAAGGACATCAATTATGGTGATGTTGTGTATGATACAGCAAATCCTAACAAAGGGATTTTTCATAGTTAACCCAATTGCCAAATGATGTGATTATAGCAATAACTATCTATTGTCTTCTTAAACCCTAAGACAGCAGGACACTCCTGCCTGCTTCCTCTATAGGGCCTATATTTCCACCAGTCCTGGAACATCTAGAGTGGGGCTCACTTTCCTGCAGACTTCATTCAATTCATATCAAATGATATTGCATCCGCCCATCCCAATCTAAACAATGAAACAAGTAACACCTCAGTATAATAACTTCAGACTGTGTCCAGAGACGTCAGGCATGGAATGTCAACCCTTCACCCTAAGTAATCCGGTGAGACCTTTCCTTTCATACTATTCTCTAATTCCATTCTAGGAGAGTCACTTCCTAACAAAATCCAAAAACCTAGATACAGACCAGGTCCCATAAGATAGAGCATATGTTCACATGTATCTATAAATTAGGGCAAAATATATACCTGAAATTAAAAATACACAATCGTTTGTAATGAGTCAGTATCAAGTTCATAATGAAATAGTGTCCACTTAGACTTAGATACCCTCCTCACCTATTTCCTATTACAGTTCCCTCAATCACTCCCAAGCTATCCTTATCAAAGCAAGGACTGCAAAAGCTGAATAAGGGCAAGAGGCTGGCATACTTTAATGATGACTCTTTAGTTACTCTCAGGCCACCCCATCAGCTGGGACCCTAGTGGGAGAGTCCTGAGATTCCCAAAGACATGATGGGCCTAGACCTCGAATAAATCCCTCTCTCCATTGCTACCAGTCATTCCTATCAGGAACAACACAATAGACTCCTTTGTGGGTCCCCATAGGACCTTGCCCTCAATTTGGATCAACAATGGTAGAGAATGTTCCATCCTCCGAAGGGAGGATGGACAACATACTCTATGCTATACCTGAGGAAGATTGGTCGATATTGGGGCAGCCTAGAATGTTCCTACTCATGACCACAGAATGTGAGCTCAGATCTAGAGGGATGATGTAGAGGTCACACAGCCTCCTGCATGAATAAAGAGATACTGCCTACAGCTCAACTATGAGTCCCTGGTCATCTGTTACCCTCCCATGAAGCCAGCCTGGCGAAAACAACATAACCCGTCGAAAACAACACTGGGGGTGATTGATGGGACATCTTTGAAAGTAGAAGCATCGCCAAGATGTCATTTGTCTCTGACTTAGAAAAATCTTGTTAACTAATGTGAATAGCAAATGTATAGACATTTTCACATTAAACATGTTAATTTTGATGGGAATTAACTCTATGCAGCAGCTGGAGGCTGCTTGTAAAACACCGGGGGTTCTTGGATCACAGCATAAACTACAGAGGTTTAGTGAGTTTTCTCTGATACCCATATGGCCTCATGGAATTCCAAAGCTAGCCACATGCTTCCTCTAATTTGGCAAGTATGTTACAATTTTCTCTAATGCCATAAAATACACTTTTTGGTAATACAGGTATGGCAGAAAAAATTAATCAGTACTCATTGGCTCTTCCTACTTTTTCCTATTTATTTTTACCATCTATTGCCTAAAATTCCTGTTATTAGACCAGAGGATCTAACCATAGAATATTTTAATTGTTTCAACTCCAACTGTTTAATTAAAGCTAACTGAGAATTTTCATCTTGTTTCCTATTTATTTATTTATTTATTTATTTATTTATTTATTTATTTTTTACCTCCAGGGTTATTGCTGGGGCTCTGTGCCTGCACCATGAATCCACTGCTCCTGGAGGCCATTTTCCCCCCTTTTTGTTGCCCTTGTTGTAGCCTTGTTGTGGTTATTATTGTTGTTGTTGATGTTCTTTGTTGTTGGATAGGACAGAGAGAAATCGAGAGAGGAGGAGGAAGACAGAGAGGGGGAGAGAAAGATAGACACCTGCAGACTTGCTTTATCACCTGTGAAGCCACTCCCCTACAGGTGGGGAGCCCGGTGGCTCCAACCGCAATCCTTACCTGGGTCCTTGCACTTTGCACTACGTGTGCTTAACCTACCCGACCCCCTCCTTTCAAATTTTTTATAAATGATATTTATTTATTGGATAGAGACAGTCAGAAATTGAGAGGGAAGGGAGAGATAGAGAGGAAGAGAAATAGACCACTCACAAATTTTTCCCCCTGCAGGTTGGGACCGGGGCTAGAGCTTGGGTCCTTGCACATTGTAACATATGTGTGTTCAATCATGTGTGCCACCTCCTCCCACTGGCCCCAATCTTATGTTGCCTTACTACACAGTGTATATGTATAAAATTTTCAATATGCAAAGTGAGAACGCAGACAAAATGGTTTTCCAATTCATGCTGAACAGGAGGACGGGTTTGATGAATTTAACTAAGAGTATGATTTGGTACAACTTGAATTGAAAAGGCACTGAGGGGATTGGTATTCAACTTACCTACAGGGTTGTATATAGTGAATTAAAGAGATGGGATTCTCATCAGCTGCCAGGATACCTTTATTTTAATTCAAGCAGCAGCCTTGCCAATAAAGTAGTACCCAATTATATCCATCAATGATGATGAGCTGGTGTGATCCCAAAATATACCATTTCCCTGTGACATTCAAATTTATTTTAGAATTTGTATGCTACATTTGGTTGATATACCAAATATAGATTGAAAATACGTTTTTTCCATTTTTAAGGTAACATCAAAGGGTGAGCAATAAAAGTGAACAAAGTGAGGTATGGAGAGGCAAACTCTTCTGCATGAACTGGAATTACAATAGTTAAGATTTAAACCCCAAAGTCTCTTATTTAAAGTTGACCAAGAATAAATATTTATTTACCACAATCTATACGTTCTGTCTTCCCCTTCTCTCCTCTCCCTGTCCTGTCCAACAACAACAACAGCAACAAAAATGGGGAAAAATGGCCTCCAGTATCAATGGATTTGTAGTGCAGGCACCATACTGAGCCCTAGAGATAACCCAGAAGGCATATAATAACACTAATAATAATAATATCATCATCATAGTGGAAGTATTTTCAATATTGCATACAGGCATGAAAATCAGAAATTTATTGTGGACTGAATGAGTGAGTCAGGGAACAAGGTAGTAGTTAAGCTAGTCTTGATTTTGCCAAAAAGACGAAAATGGAATGGAGGTATGAATAAACCAGGTACACTGCCATGACCCAGCTAAATTAGGGTTCAGAATCAGGAGTGACAGGATATTTTTCAATAAGATGTAACACCAGGAAAGATTTACCATGGCAAGGCTCTGCAACAAGACTTTTTTTGTTTGTTTTTCAGAAACATGCTGCTGAAAATACTCCAGTTTCTATCCTTGCTGCCCCTGTCTGAATTCTTAAGGCCTATTGATGAATGAGGTGGAAAGGACCCTGAATCAAGAGAGTGCTTCTTGGCCCCAAGTGCTCATTAGAATAACTAGAAGAATTTATAACATATGACATATAAACCAATAAATTTACAACACATGACTTACATAGATACAGCTTTTTTTTTTAAATCACTGAACAATTAAATCAGAAGGTCTGGTGACCCAGGAGATGACTCGGAGGGTAAAGTACTATGTGTGCTATGCATGAGATACTGAGTTTGGTCCCAAGCTCTAAATGAAAGTACCTTGGACAGCACAGATGGAACTCCATGGATGACAGAATAGTGTTTTTCAATATATAAATCTCCCTGGATTCATTACCTGGTATGACATTAAAACAAAAAGCAAGGGGCCGGGTGGTGGTGGTACATCTGGTTGAGCACACATACTACAATGTGCATGGACCTGGGTTTGAGTACCCCACCACCACCACCACCACCAAACTGCAGGGGAATGCTCTCAATTTCTGGCTGTCTCTAGCCAATAAATAAAAACAATTTAAAAAAAAATTCAAAAAATCTAGGACTGTGATCTAGATGATGGTGACTTTCTAAATTTTGTTTAATATGTATTTATTTATTCCCTTTTGTTGCCCTTGTTTTATTGTTGTAGTTATTATTGTTGTTTTTATTGATGTTGTTGTTGGATAGGACAGAGAGAAATGGAGAGAGGAGGGGAAGACAGAGATGGGGAGAGACCTGCAGACCTGCTTCACCACCTGTGAAGCAACTCCCTTGCAAGTGGGGAGCCAGGGGCTTGAACTGGGATACTTCTGCCAGTCCTTGTGCTTTGCGCCACGTGTGCTTAACCCACTGAGCTACCGCCCGACTCCTGATGGTGACTTTCTAAACTTCTTCAGGGACCCTATTGGGAAACTTAATATAGATAGTTTAATATTAAGTGTCCCTCTTTTCAGTGGATCATGCCTTCATGAGCCACTGAAAAGTTGCTTTCCACAACTGAGTTGTGGAAAGGCACCTCCTAAACTATGGAGGTTGTACAGGAAGAAATCATCCACCAGAAAAGAAGGAATTGAGGACTAACAGTGTCTAAATCATATTCCAGGGTTTAGAAAAATTGCTTTGAAAGTGAAGCAAGTAAAAGAAATCTAATCATTATGCAACCAGGCTCTGAGGTCTAATGGAGAAATCTGAACATAATGATGCCCCAAACACTCTTCAGTAATTATCTCAGAAGAAAACAATGGTGCAGTAGGGAGACTCTGATTTTGAACAGTCCCAAGTGACAGTCAATGAGAAGTGATCTGATGAAAAAGCAATTGTGAGTCATGCCTTGACTGGCTTTTCCATAATGACACCTGAAGCAGGCTTATTTGTTCTGTAAACCTTAGTTAAACAAAACCACCCTCCCAGACTCCCTGGGTTTGCCAGGGAACCATTAGTTTAATTGAAGCTCATCTGTTTTAGTTTCTAATGAGTCTCCCATTTCATAGTCTGCTTTTAGTCTGAAACAAAATGTCCCCCTGTCTATGTCATTAAAAATCCGTTTAAGCCTCCAATATATAGGAGCTGCCAAAATGTTCTCACCCAGCAATACTGCTGCTCAGGATTAAGGTCTGCATGCAGGATGGAAACAGAGGAAAACAAATGTTGATTTCTCTAGCTTTACAAATAAGAATAAGAGATTGCCTTCAACTATCCCAATCAGATAATCATATTTTCATATGGAGGACTGTATTTGCTTCTAGTGATTCCTATAAAACTTTCTCCCAACCTAAACTTCCAACACCCTCCTTCTACTTTCTCACTGGCTTTCATTCAAAGCAGGGGATAATTTGGTTGCTTGATACCATTCAATCTTACCAATGTTTTTGGATGAAACCAGATTATCCAGTGTGCCCAAGAATTATTCTATGTGATAAAATATCATTGTTAAAGATAAACCCCTTATTTACAAGGTTGATACTTGCACTTCAGAATAAATGCACCTTCATCTATGTGCTATGGAAATTTTCCTTTAATGAAGCTGCAAGATGTGAATCACTGAGCATTTCTAAAAAAAAACTTAAATAATTTAACTCCAGAGGTGGCACAGTGGATAAAGCATCAGATTCTCAAGCATGAGGTCCTGAGTTCTATCCCTAGCAGCACATGTGAACCAGAAAGATGTCTGTTTCTTTCTCTATCTCCTTCCATCTTCATGAATAAATAAATAAATAAATAAAAATTTTCTTTAAAAAATAATTCAATTCCAAGCATTCTTACTCTCAAACTTCTACCTTTTTTAAACATATAAAGTATTTATTGATTTAATAATGATCAACAAGACTGTAGGATAAGAGGTGTACAATTCCTAAGGGTAGAACCAAGGTAGCAACTTGGAAACAACACCTGGGGTGAGCTCAAAAAAAAAATTAGCAGTTTACAACCTGGGATTCTCTGGAGAGGGTAGGCTAACTGGCGCATCCATGAAAGGGTGAATAAGGGGTGGTCAGGGTGACACCAGAAGAGTGTCCTATTTGCCACTCTTGGGTTGGCAAATAGAAGCCAAACAGACAAAGAAAGGAACATCTTTGGCTTCTGAACTCACCATACCCCCCCACACACACACACACACCACAGAAGGGCTGCCATCAGCTCCTAGCAGACTTCCAGTGGAGCTATTTTCTTTACCAAGATTCCTGCCACAGCAGGGGTGTCATTCCAAGCCTTCTTCTTTTTCATTTCTCTCTCTCTCTCTCTCTCTCTTTCTCTCTCTCTCTCTCCCTCTCTCTCTTAAGGTGGCTGGAGCTCTATTTGAGTGAAAAAAATACCTGACCATTCAGAGCCTCAGCTGACTACGTGGAGGCTTTTTTTTTTTTTTTTTGATACTTCTTACAATTGGCTGTCTTTGCTCAGGCTGCCTGCAGTCCAAGCTGCAGACTGACTGTTAGGGTTTTGTACTCTATTTTATTTTATTATTACTATTATTATATATGTGTGTCCCTTTTCCCACCTCTTCAGGTTGACCCAAATTCACTGCTGTCGCCTTTTACCTGTCCATTGTGAGAGGAACTTGTTTCTCTCTCCCTCATCCCTCCACTCTCCTTTTTCTCTCTTCCTAGTTAATAATAATAATAATAATAATAATAATAATAATAAAAACCTTTTCTTTCACTGCTCTTTTTCCTCCTTCTTTCTTTTCTCTTTTCTTCCTTCTTTTGCTTTCTGAATTCATTGGCACTCCTTTGTGAATTACTTTGTGGAAGAAATCTGACTCGGAGTGAGCTCTCTCTGTATGTGTCTGTGTCTCTTTTCTACTTTCCTTTGCCCTCTTGCTATCCTTAGAACTTATAGTGGACATTATATTTGCATGATTGTCTACCCTTGTTTTCCTTTTTCTCCTTTCTCTTTCTTTTTCTTTTGGTTTTGTTTGCTATTTTTTTCTTGGACTGGAGGTGTTGTTTGGCTAACTTCTATTGGTTGAACTGCATCATTTCTTGCTTCAGTTGTGATAGTTGTAATGTCTGAGATAGGCGAGTGCATTTGTAAAAATTCTTTAGTATAACATGGCTAGTTCTCAAAACACAGCAACTGAAGAACAACAAAACACAAAAAGTAAAAACCACATCAATAAAAAAATAGTAAAATCAAGATAAAATACAACTGCTACCACAATGAATCAGGACAGGAGCCCAGAAGAAATTCCAATTCAGTCAGAAGTAACCATAAATAAGAAAAGTATACAAGCAATAATAAACCTAATAGTCACAGAAATGAAGACAACTAGGGAGGAAAGGGCTATCAGAATTAGGGAAACAAGAGATGAGACACTGGAGGAAAATACTAGCTACCTCTAGGTAATTAGAGAACTGAAAGCTGAAATAGCTGAGCTAAAAGGTCAATTAGCAGAGCAAGCTAATACTGTAACTGAACCAAAGAAAGAAGGTGAGGGAAGGGAAAGCAGATTTGCAGAAGCAGAAAACAGAATTAGCCAGACAGAGGAAGAGCTAGAGAAAACTATGAAAAAACTAAAAGAGCTCAAAATGATAATGAGAAACACTGAAAACAACAACAGAGACATATGCGATCATCTCAAAATAAGTAACATTCGTATAATTTGCCTACCAAAGGAAGAAAGAGATGAAGGGAGAGTAAATATTCTAGAGGAAATAATAGAAGAAAACTTCCCAGACCTAAACAACAGAAAGGACATTAAGATCCAAGAGGCCCAGAGAGTCCCAAACAGAATCAACCCAGACCTGAAGACACCAAGAAGCAGTTAATACCTATACATCTAAAACTCTTCCACAATATTGAAGGAACAGATAGGGACACAACAAAAAGGAAAACTACAGACCAATATCTCTGATGAACACACATGCCAAAATATTAAACAAGATCCTGGCCAATAGGATACAACAGTATATCAAAAAGATTGTTTATCATGACCTAGTGGGATTTACCCCAGAATGCACGGCTCATTCAACATATGTTAAGTGAATCGATGTCATTCACCACATCAATAAAAGCAAAACCAAAAGCCACATGATTATCTCAATAGATTCAGAGAAAACCTTTGACAAAATCCAACACCCATTCATGCTCAAAACACTGCAAAAATGGGAATAGATGGGAAATTCCTCAAGATACTGGCATCCATATATAAGAAACCTACAGCCAACATCATAATCAATGGACAGAAGCTGAAAGCATTCCCCCTCAGATCGTGAATTAGACAGGGTTGTCCATTATCACCATTACTCTTCAACATAGTATTGGAAGTTCTTGCAGTAGCAATCAGGCAAGAGAAACAAATCTAAGGAATACAGATTGGAAGGGAAGAAGTCAAGCTCTCACTATTTGCAGATGATATGATAGTATACATAGAAAAACTAAAGAATCCAGCAGAAAACTACTGGAAGTTTTTAGAAAAAAAGAGGGGTACAATTCCACACAATTTGTAACACCAGAGTTCTGTATCCCATTCCTTCCATTCAAAGCTTTCCTATTATTTATTCCTTTGGGAGTATGGAAACAATATAATTATGAGATGCAGAAGGTGGGATGCCTGGCTTCTGTAATTGCTTCTCTGCTGGACATGGACATTAGCAGTTCAATCCATACTCCTAGACTGTTTCTATCTTTTCCTTTTGGGGAAGGGCTCCAGACAGGTGGTGTTACAGGACACACTGATAAGGTTTTCTACCTAGGTAAGTCAGGTTGGCCTCATGATAGCATCTGCAACTTGGTGGCTTTTTAAAATAGCTTCCTCCAAAGATTAGGATTTCTGCTGTCTGCCTTTTACATTTTTGCAGACTGATAAGTGCACTAGAAAAAAACCCCACAAATAATAAAGGATCAAATGGTTCCTAGATCATGATAATCATGCAGAAATAGATAATTTTCCCTTTGATCTGTGGTCCTTGGGCATTTGAAGATCTGATTAAGTTCTATAGAGTAGCAGCAGTCACATATTGCTATCCTCAATAAACTAAGAAACGTAACAAAAATCACCTGAAAATTGAACAAAATATGACCACAATTTCTTTTTTTTTTTTTTTTTTGCCTCCAGGGTTATCACTGGGGGGCTCAGTGACAGCACTAAGAATCCACTGAATCCACTGCTCATGGAGGCTATTTTTCCCATTTTTGTTACCCTTGTTGTGGTTGTCATAGCTGTCGTTGTTGGATAGGACAGAGAGAAATCAAGATAGATTGGAAAGACAGAGAGGAGGAGAGAAAGATAGATACCTTCAGACCTGTATCACCACATATAAAGGGAGGGACCTGGGGGTAGGTAGGGACCTGGGGGCTCAAACCACGATCACTATGCCAGTCCTTGAGCTTCTTGACATGTGTGCTTAACCTGTTGTGTGCCTAGCCCCTGCCATGATTTCTTCAAAAATTTACCAAAGCACAAGTTACATACAGACATGTGTGGGTCTTAGTAAAAGGGAGAGGAGAGATTTCTAGGACTAAAAGGCCATATTCAGGGACAGCTGGCACCATACTGGGAGAGTGACAGCTGAGGCACCCTTCTGGGTCTGAGTCAAAGAATCAACTATTTATTTTAATTTTTTTTAATATTTATTTTATTTATTTATTCCCTTTTGTTGCCCTTGTTGTTTTATTGTTGTAGCTATTATTGTTGTTGTCACTGTTGGATAGGACAGAGAGAAATGGAGAGAGGAGGGGAAGACAGAGAGGAGGAGAGAAAGATAGACACCTGCAGACCTGCTTCACCGCCTGTGAAGCGACTCCCCTGCAGGTGGGGAGCCGGGGTTCGAACCGGGATCCTTATGCCGGTCCTTGTGCTTTGCGCCACCTGCGCTTAACCCGCTGCGCTACAGCCCGACTCCCAGAATCAACTATTTAAAAAAACAGAAAAAACACCTAAGTCACAGGTGACAGACACATGTGGCTTGTGGATAGGAAGTGTGTGAAGGAACAATTCCCAGGATTAAAAGCAAGTGCTCAGGGATTGTTGGCATCAAATTGGGAGATTGGCAGGTGAAACACAATCCTTCCAGTTCTGAGTTTAAGCATCAAATAATTGTTAAAAAGAAAAATAAAATCACCTAAAAACTCATTTTACAACTGTGACTTCTTGAGTTTCCAGTGTTGTTACCAGAGGCTGGGATAACAGCAGGGAGAACCTATATCGACAGTAAGGACATTGACCCAGCCTTGTGACTCCAGATAAAATCTCCCCCATATATAAACAGGGAAATTAAAAAAAAATTCTGACCATGAGGCAGTGAGATTAGAAATCTACCACAAAAAGAAACAAAGAAATACACCCAAACTATGAAGACTGAACAATATACTTCTGAATAATACCTGGGTAATTGAAGAAATCAAAAGAGAAATTAAAAATTACTTGGAGAATAATGAAAATGAAGAGACTAACTATAAGACCTTGTAATATGCAGCAAAAGCTAACCTAAGAGGGAAGTTTATAAAAATTCACGCCCATATTAAAAGACAGCAAAGATCACAAATAAGCTTCCTAATAATATAAGTAAGCCAACTATAAAAATAGCAACAAAGAGATCCAAAATCCAGCAGGAGAAATGAAATAATCAAAATCAGAGCAGAGGTTAATGAAGTAGGATCCAGAAAGATGATTCAAAAGATGAATGAAACTGAGAACTGGTTCTTTGAAAGGATAAATAACATAGATAAGCCACTGACTAGACTAACAAAAAGAAAAAGAGAGAACTCTATGATAAACACAATCAGGAAAGAGAGAAGAAATTAGAACTGAGGATAGGGAGATATAAAAAATCATACATGAATATTATGATCATCTCTATGGATGCATTCCTAGAATCAAACCACCTGCTGAAACTAACCCAAGAGGAAGTACATAGCTTAAACAACCAGTTACTAGTTTGGAAGTTGAATTGGTCATCAAAACTCTTCCCAAGAATAAAAACTCAGGTCTAGATGGCTCTACTGACAAATTTTATAAGACTTTCTTTCAAAGAAGAACTAACACACACCTATTTTCCTCAAATGATTGCAGACTATTGTAGAAGAGCAAACACTACCAAATACATTCTATGAGGTGAACATCACTTTGATCACCAAAGCAGGAAAGGGCTGTACCAGGAAAGAAAACTATAGACCTTTATCCCTGATGAACATTGATGCAAAGACCCTAAACATGATTGAGTCCAACAACATAGCAAGAGAATAACTCACTAAGGTCAAATGGGATTCATCCCTGGAAAATAGGGATGGTTCAATACCCACAAATTAGTCAATTTCATTCATCATATCAACACAAAAGAAAGGTAAACATCACATGGTCATTATCAATTGATGCTGAAAAGGCATTTGACAAAATCCAATACCCATTTATGATAAAGACCCTCTAGAAACTAGGAACAGAAGGACCATTCTTAAACACAGTAAAGATCATGTACGACAAAGTCACATCTAACATCACTCTCAATGGGAAAAAGTTGAAAATTTTCACCCTAAAATCAGGAACCAGAGAAGGTTGTGCACTATTTCCACTGATAGTCAACATAGTTCTTGAGGTTTTTGCCACCACAATCGGACAATATAGATGGGAAAAGAAGAAATTAAACTATCAGTGTTTGCTGGTGACATGATACACTAGAGAACCCCAAAGTCACCACCAAGAAACTACTTGGAATACTAAATTCAGTAGAGTAGCAGAATACAAAATTAATATACATGAATCTGTGGAATTTCTGTATATAAACAAGAAATCAGAGAAAAGGGAAATAAAAGACTGAGCTCCACTTGCAATTTAACCCCAAAAGATAAAATAACAGGGTGAATCTCACAAAGGAAGTGAAGGACCTTCATAACAGAAATGATAGGACGTTGCTAAAAGAAATTTAAAAGGATGCGCAGAAGTAGAAGAACATTCCTTTATCAGAAGAATAAACATTATTAAAATAGCCATTCTACCAAAAGCTATGTATTATGTCAATGCAATCTTTGTCAAATTTCTAATGGCATTTTTAAAACAAATTAAAAAAAAAAACTTGTCCAAAAATTTGTGTGGAAACACAAAAGGCCACAAATTGCCAAAGCACTTTTGAGAAAAACAAGGGAATAATATGGAGGTAACACTCCCCCCAACTTCAGTTTATACTATAATGCAATAGTAATCAAAAAAGCATTGTACTGGAATAAAAATGGACACTTGGATCAATGGAGCAAAATCAAAATCCCATAAATGTGCTCACACATATACAACCAACTAATATATGACAAAGAGTCCAAAACCTTTTAATGAGGTAAAGAAGTTCTTTTCAACAAATAGTGCTGGGAAAATTAGGCAGCTTATGCAGAAACGTGAAACTAGACTACCACCTAACGCCATACACCAAAGTAAAATAAAAAATGGATTAAAAATCTAGATATTAGATCAAAAACTCTAAAGTTTATAGAAGAAAATGTCAGTGAAACTTTTCAGGACCTTCACATCAAAGATGTCTTTAGAGGTTTAACTCCCTGGGCATGGGAAATGAAAACAAAAGTAAATAAATGGAATTACAGGAAACTAAAAAGCCTCTGCACTTCAAAAGTAAACTACTTAAGGATAAATAGGCAACTGAGTATATGTGAGAGAAGATATTTGTACATCACACATCAGACAAAGGACTGATATCAAACGTATACAGAATAGAAACAGATCTACAAAAGAAGGAAAAAGCATTACGTCTATAATACATATGGAGTAGGGAGATTAGTGGAAGAGAAATCAGATTTCTGAACACCAGATACAACGGATTCATCCTAAGTGTGGGTGATTCAATCCAAACACTATGGGGTAGACATGAAAACTTGTTTTGGAAATGAGGAACCTAGAGTTCAGAGCAGTTAACTAATTGTGGATGTGAAACCATGACATGGGAGCCCTCACCTATATTTCTTTCATTATCCTAAGGTGGGAGCAAGCGCTCACCCAAGGATGGGATATGAGTTTCACCTATGGAGACTTTTAAATAACTCTGGACTTAGGCACTACAATGTTCTTCCCTAGGGAAACACACCAGACTGTGGGCTGGGTGGGCCACTTCTCTGTCTGATCTTCCAAACTTCCATAGGGGGTTTCTGATTTGCTTCCCTTCCTCCTCAAGATGAATAAATATGGAGGTTGCCTTTTATGTGTGATACTGATATTTGATGTCCTAAGACAGACATCATTTCAGTGATCATTCCTGGCTTCCTAGGATGTAACAAACATATAGCAACTTCAGACTTTGGCTGGGAAATGCAATTATAGTCACTCACCTACTGCTTCTTAGGAGTGTCTCTGTCACTAACTGAGCACAGAGGGACTTGCCAACGTGAGAGGAAATGGAAGACAGGGCCCTCGCTATCAATTTTAGCTGAAAACAAGTATTTTCTTTGATTTCTCCTATCATGAAAGCATATCCTTTTCTCCCTACCTCTCTTCACTGAAAGAATATGAGGTCTAACAAGCAAGTCATTGTGTTTGATTTTAAATAAAAATAAAAAGGTTAAAATAAGTAGTAACAACAAAGGGACACATTTATTTCTTGGGATGAGAGATATATCTTTTTCTTTGATTGTGATAACAATAACATAAGTTTATATAGAGGCTTAAATTCATTATTATATGCACATTTTGTACATTAATATCACAATAAAGTTGTGAAAATTAAAAGCAGAATTTATATATCTAATTGACATAGAGTGCTTCCTCAAGAAGTTTGGGGTGGAGCAGGTTGTAATGCACTTGACTGAGCACATGTGTTTCAATGTTCAAGGACCTGGGTTCAAGCCCCCAGTCCCTACTTGCAAGGGAAAAGCTTTGCAATGGTGAAGCAGTGCTGAAGGTGTCTCTCAGTTTCTTTCCCTCTCTCTCTCTTCCCACTCCCTTTCTATTTCTGGCTGTTTCTATCCAATAAATAAATAAAGATAATTAAAAAACTTAAAAAGAAGTTACCTGGGAAATATGAACTTATATCAGTGTTCTGCTGAGGCTCAAATGCTTTCTTGAATTCCCTCCAGGGAGTTGCCTACTGAGCTTGTGGTATGTTCTTCTGAAAGTCTGCTGCCAGAAAAATCCCTGACCTTTACACAATGGATTTAAATTTTGGAAATCCTGAAATTGTATTTGAAGACAAGCTCTGTAATCAAGTTATCACACTAGGGAATTCTGCTTTGGAGACAAATCTGGAAAAGAGCATAGATAAAAAGAAATGCCTTTCACAATGCAAGCTAGTGAAGCTTATTTGGGGACCAGTTATGCTAGAGCTATTTCCCACCTGTTAAGCTGAAACACTTGTCAGACAAGGTATGCATGAGACTTTAAGCTGCAATTTTGGCAGTTTATTTTCTGTAAGACTGTCTCTCTCCACTTAGAAATAAAGTTAATTTCAGTTAATATTTGATTATTTAATGCTATCAAGTCAGACAGAGGCAACCAAAGAGATTCAAAAGTCAGTTTGGATAGGATTCTCCTGTCCTGAGATTTGCATACATTCCTCATTGGTTCTCCTAAGTGTTATTCAGCCTTGATAGCAACAATATAATCATAGTAAGGGAATCAGAGATGTAAATGAATTTTCTTATAATTAGAAGTAGTAAGTAAGGAGGAACAACATGCATTCATGTAAAGAAATATTGGGAGAACTTGTATCTTTGCCTTGTTGTCAAATATGTGGAATAGGCACTAGCCTAGCATGATGTATGCTCGTTAACTTTAGCAGAGCAGATTCTACCATACTCACTTCCTGTTGGCTTTGAAGACCTGTTTGTACTCTGTGTGACTGACAGACTCAAGACTTTGTGCCATCTTTATTTCTGAAATGTCTTCTGATCACTGAGTCATAAGACTATCTTTCATGCTGCTATTGTGCTGAAAGACTTTGAAGGGTCTTAAATACTTGGGCGATGCTTTTATTTCTCTTGGTACGTTTCTATCCTCTTGTGTATGGTATTATTTAGAACCAACTTTGGAAAAATAGCACCTAATAATCACAACAGCTTTGCATGCTTACACTGCACCTGTTTCTACTCTATAAGTAATTGCTTATAATTCAGATTTATGGAAAATGTTCACAGTAGCCAGATCTCTGACCATATATGTGCCTACTAAGCTCTCGATTTATGTTTTCAATTAGAAAACACACACACACACACACACACACACACACATATTTACAATGAAAGGGTTTTTCCAACTTTGTCTCTAAATTAATAAAAATTAAGCCTCTTTGATGTATGCTGCAAAGACGACTCCTTCAACCTCAACCTTCAAGAAGTACAACTGAACCCATTAAAAGTCCTATTTCCAAAGTGCCTTTGAAAAAGTCCCCTCCTTTCACAATACCCCTAGATTCATCATATGTCTTTTAGGCTGTGATTAATGCTCCTGTTTATTCCTTTCAGAATCTAATTTCATCCCTTAGATTCTGTGACATAATGGAAACAAGATGGATTAATTATCTCCTAACCAGTTCACAAAAGAAGCTCAAACTGGTCTCAAAATAGTTCTGATGTTTGGAATTTTTCAGAAGAGTGAGAAGGGGAGAGTGGTGAATCAGAGAAGCATAAGAATGTGGCAAGCTGGGAGTCGGGCTGTAGTACAGCAGGTTAAGTGCATGTGGTGCAAAGCACAAGGACCAGCGTAAGGATCCCAGTTCGAACCCCGGCTCCCCACCTGCAGGGGAGTTGCTTCACAAGTGGTGAAGCAGGTCTGCAGGTGTCTATCTTTCTCTCCACCTCTCTGTCTTCCCCTCCTCTCTCCATTTCTTTCTGTCCTATCCAACAACAAGAATGACAACAATAATAACTACAACAATAAAACAACAATGGCATCAAAAGGAAATAAATAAATTAAAGGAGTATTTTAAAGAAAAAGAATGTGGTAAGCTTTTATTATTTTTTTTCTCCAGGAAGGCAGCTGTGACACCAGTGGGTGAAGATGACCGCATGTTTCTGCCCACAATATCAACATCTCAATAGGACTTTAGTTTGCAGGGGCCAGAATTGATGACTATGACTCTTGGTGTACTCAGCATCGACTTTGGCTTATAGATTGTGTTCATACATATTTCTAGAATATAGCTCAGTTCAGGGTTTTTTGAGGGAGGAAAAAAAAAGGTTTTGAAATCAACTGTAAAGAATTGACTTACTGAAATCCCCAAATATGCCTGTTGCCTTGGTTTTCCATGTCCTAGAAAATGTTGAATTGGGACCTGTAGGGTAAGGATCATGTTGTCCCCAGGACACAGGATTAAATATGTCTCTCCTTTCCATAATGAAAACAGATCGATCTTTGAAAATGCATCTGTCCTGCATCCTTCAAGATCTCACGGGGCGATGAGATACCTACTTTGAAATATGCCATGATCTTAGTAGACGAAGACAACTTCATGTGTTTGCTTTTCTGAGTAACTCGTTTAACTTAGAAGAGAATGCTTTGGGAGTCGGGCAGTAGCGTAGCGGGTTAAGCGCAAGTAGTGCAAAGTGCAAGGACCAGCATAAGAATCCTGGTTCGAGCCCCTGGCTCCCCACCTGCAGGGGAGTCGCTTCACAAGCAGTGAAGCAGGTCTGCAGGTGTCTGTCTTTCTCTCCCTCTCTCTGTCTTTCCCTCCTCTCTCCATTTCTCTCTGTCCTGTACAACAATGATGATATCAATAACAACAATAATTACAACAATGATGAAAAACAAGGTCAACAAAAAGGAAAATAAATTAAAAAAAAGATAAAGCTTTAATTCCAAGGTGTGGCTCCCTTTAATCCTATTCATTATACTAAATTTGAGGGGTGAGTGACAAGGCCCAGGGCAATGCTTCTAGAGGAAACTGTTTACTGGGGTACTGGGATTGAACTGAGGTGAGCAAAAAGTTAGATGTTGGGAGTCATAGAAAATTTGAAATAGGACAGTTTAAGCTACAGCTATTTCTGAGCTGGGGCCAAAAGCCAAGAGGTTTTGACAGAGTGGGTCACAGATGTTGCAGGACATTCCTGATCTGCATCAGCTATCTGAACCTGAGTCTGTAAAGATGAATAATAGTTTCCATATAATTGTTAAAAATAAGCACTATGTATATATGTATATATATATATATGTATATCTCACAGATTGCATTATGCTTACACACATACCACACATCAGATAGAAGATAAAGCAAACTTAAACTTGTGACTTAGACAAGCCAGTCCTGCTCTCTACCCACTGAGCTACCTCCCCAGCTACCTCCATACGACATCGTTCAATATAATTAAAGAACACATCACTAGTACAAGTCAATTACAGTTTTTCTAAATTTTACTTATTTATTTATTTGATAGAGGCAGGTAGAAATTGAGAGGGGAGGGAGAGATAAAAAAGGGAGGGAGACAGAGAGACACTTGCAGGTTGCTTTACCACTTGAAAAGCTTCCCCCTGTAGGTGGGAACCAGGGGCTCAAACCCAAGTACTTGCACATTGTAGCAAGTTCCACCATGTGTACCACTGCCAGCCCCCCTTACTATAGTTCCTCTTTCTCAACCCCCCACTCTCACACCAATTTGCTAGAATCATTGTCCGTTAATTTATTAGAAGTTAATTTGATTATTAAATTATTAAATTAATCTCCCAGTAAATAACCCAGTTATACTAATTGGAATTATAGGATACAATGTCTAAAATATTTTCATCTATTTATTATTGGATAGAGACAGAGAGATATTGAGAGGAAGATAAAGAGGGAGAGAGAAACACATTCAGTACTGCTTTACCTCTTGTGAGCTTCCTCCTTGAACCTGGGTCCTTGTGCACTATAATGTGTACACTCAACCAAATGTGCCACTGTCTGGCCTTATATGATAAATCTGAACAAATGAATGAAAATAATTTAAAGACTTCTGTTGTTAGGTGGATTGGGAGATAGTGCAGCTGATAGAAGATAGGGCTTTTATGACTGAGGCCCTTGGTTCAATCCTCAGTTACACATGGACAGAAGTGATGCTCTGGCTTATCTATCTATCTATCTATCTATCTATCTATCTATCTATCATCATCATCATCATCATCATCATCATCTACCGACCTACCTATCTACCTATCATCTACCTATTATATATCTATCTCTCTATCATCTAATCTATCTGTCTCTCTGTGTCTTTCTCTGGTGAAACTTAATATCCTATGAAATAAATCAAGTAAATGTAAAAAAAAACCAAAAGTTTCAGATTGTATAATTTTGGGTTTATGATATGACAATTCTAAATTTTTGTCATGCTAGTTTACACTATACCAGAGTTTAGAACTGGGCAGCTAAGGAGTAAATGTGGTTTGAATATGTGTATTGCTTCCCCAGGGTGTTCTGCAGTTAGAAAGGAAATCCCTTTTTATAGAGTATGCCACTGCAGTTTCCCTCAGGCCCATCATACGCTAGTGTTTGAAATACACAGGTAGAGTGATTAGCTCTTACAGGAGGGGTGGGGGGACCGCTGGCCCTTGTGCTTTCAATGGCCTCAAAATCAATTCATCTGGCTTTGACAAGGGAACTGTAGACAGGACTTGAAATTTAATAAATCTAGGAGCTTTTTGTTTTTAATTTATTTTTCATAGTAACACTTAAGGGCTGAATTTTAAGTGGATAATTCTGTATATCCCATAAACAATATTATGAATATCTAAATGGCCCTTGGCAGAAAGAAAGTTTCCTGCTTCTGTTTTAAAAGACTTTTGAGTTGGGGGGGGGGGGGCGGCAGGTGGTACACACCTGACTGAGTTCACACATTACAGTGTGTAAGTGATACAAGTTCCCACCTGCAGGGGGGAAAACTTCATGAATGGTGAAGCAATATGCTGCAGGCCATTTCTCTCCCTCTTTACCTCTCCCTTTCTTCTCAATTTCTCTCTGACTCTATTCAAAATAAATAAAATAAGAATCTTCAAAAGCAGGGAGTCAGGCTGTAGCACAGTGGGTTAAGGGGAGGTGGCACAAAGTGCAAGAACTGGCATAAGGATCCCAGTTTGAGCCCCCGGCTCCCCACCTGCAGGGGAGTTGCTTCACAGGCAGTGAAGCATGTCTGCAGATGTCTATCTTTCTCTCTCCTTCTCTGTCTTTTCCTCCTCTCTCCATTTCTCTCTGTCTTATCCAACAATGATGACATCAACAACAATAATAAGTACAACAATAAAAATCAACAAGGGCAACAAAAGGGAAAAAAATATATATGTGAATCTTCAAAAGCTACAGTAAATAAATACAATAAAATCTTAAAACACACACACACACACACACACACACACACACACACACACACACACACACTTTTGAGTTAGAAAATAAAGTCCAGACCACAGATTCAGAAGCACTACTTCAACTTTCTAACCTAGTCTTAAAAGAACATGCTTTCTATCACGGTCTCTAAATTAAATACTGGACACACAAGTGCCTCTGAATTTTCTTCCTTAATGTAAGAATATTCTCATTCATTCATTCAAAAATCCATTAGTTCTTCTTATCATTATCTAAGGCTGTTCCTCTTGCCAGTAATATACAGTGATTAACAAGTAACACACACAGCTATGAGCCAAGGTTAGTTCTCAAGCATCAATCTATTTGAAACAGCATATTTGGGTAGGATCTCCCTCTTCTGTCTGTATGTAGTAAGTGCCCTCTATTCCCCAGAATTGCCAAATGATTCTTGACCAACCCATCCCAAAAGGACTTGACTTTCAGAACACAGAGAAGTACTTTTTTTCTCTTTAGCTACTTAATTATATACCCATTCTATCCTCTGTCAAATATAGACTACTGCCATTAAAAAAGGTTTCTTCAGTGATCTGGCATGGAAAACAAGAACTTTTCAAGCTTTGATTGCATTTACTTTTCATTATAAAGCTAGAAGATAACAGAAAATAATCATCACCCAATTTCACCTCTCCCTATAGCTATGTAGAGATTGACTGGAAGTAGTCAACTTATGAAGTGACTAAAGTGATTTATAGGGTGGATAGCCAAGAGGAAGGAAGAATTGTCATCTTCTCTTCCTGAAGATGAAATTACTTGAGACAGAACTGCTCAGCCTTTCAGATATATTTAAGTGCCTTCAAAACATCTTCAATTGGTGTTCCCGTTTTCTCAGTCACTCTATATTTCCTTATTACACCTCCAATCACTGGAGAAAGAAACATAATTTCATACTTAATATAACTGCATCATACATTCGTAACCTATGAACCTTGAACGTGTGCAACTATCTCAAAAATACACAAACGTTACCTCAGTTTTTCTTATTACATAGCCTATGGACAAATACAACCAATTCATCTGATGTTATTGAAAAATATGTTGGCGCCAAACAACACAACCATATAATGCTGGGGGTGGGTTGCTAAAGGTTTATGCAAATAAACATGTTCACAGAACTTTTGGCTATTTATAGTAAGGTTCCTTTGCAACCCATAGCATGAGATGAAAATCAACAGGAATTTAAACTTGGATTTAGATAACCTGAACCAATTTAAAAAAGAAATTTCTTTTCTTGATAATAAAATTATCCTATGGTGATGATTTGTATAAGAATGTAATTATGATATAATGCAATAAACAGAATTCTAATGCTACTTCTACAATTAGCATGACTGTGTTTTATAGTGCATTTTTAAAATTGCAAACTACTAGATCTAAATGACTCTGACCATCAAGTAATAAGTTTTAGCCTATTATTTAACAATTTTCTTATTCCCTATTTACTCCAAAAATGTAACTAAGAAAATGAATTCCCCAGGGGAAAAAAAGAACACTACTGAGTTAGTGGTTGAGGCATTAACTACCAGTCATTATCAAAGATAGTCATGCTGACAATATCTTGTCAAATATTTCATATTATTAAAGATATAAAATAACTTTCTTTTAAAAAAAACCCCAAAACAATGCAAAAGCTTAACTTGAAAAGCACTTTAATTCCAATGAAGCATTCACTAATAAAAGAGGGCAAAGGCAACTGCCAGATGGCTTGGTTCATATGTGAAAGAAATACAGATAACTGAAACAAACTTTCAGAAAAAAAAATAAAAGGTAGTCAAACAATAATGTGAAATTATAAAGACTTTGTTAAATCACTTAAGTAAAAACTAATAAATATCCACTTGTAGAAGTGAAAAAATAATAAACCTATAGAATAGGACAGTTTTTTCCTGTAACATACATGCATAGGACACACACATATATATAGGCTTATATTGACAATAGTGAGAGAATTCTTATGATTTGAACCATATAAGTTGATGGAGGTGTGATCTGATTTTACTTTAGCTTTCAATATAAAAATGTCATATATTCTCACTAAAACTGGGGGAGTGTTGAATAGCCAACTTCATGAAAGAAAATGTATAAATGACAAATAATCACATGAAAGACGATGTTGAGCATTCTTAAGCTATTAGTTAAATGCATGGCAAATGCTAGAAGAAGAAGAAGTTAAATGCATATCAAAATGCTAAGGAAATGTCATTACACACCCAGCAGGGTAACTATGATCAAAAAGACAGACAAGAAGTCAAGCTGGTGAGGAAGTGTAGAAACTGGAACTATCATTGACTGCCCCACTCTCCAAAGGGAGGCTGGGCCATAGGACTCTACCTCTTGAGAAAGACTGATTCTGGATTGCAGCCTAGAATGTTCCCAGCTGTGAGTTTGAACTGTGAGCTCTGACAGGGGCTCAGATGTTGTAGAAGCCCCCGTGCTAAATATGAACAGATATGGGCTGTGGGTGAGATCGCTGTGGTAAACAGTTAATTGCGTTTATAAATTTTCTTCAAGTTTGTGAGCAATTCTCTGACCTAATTCTGCATCTTAGTTCTCTATTCTCAACTCTGGCATCATCTTCCCAGACAATATTTCTAGTCACCCCATGTTATATATCAAGCTCAAACAAAGCTTGCTAAGATATGGGTTCCTAGGAACATACCTAAAATAGACTTCCTTCCACCCTAAGGTCCCTAATTTCATTTGCTCTATTCCTACTTTATGATTCTTGTTTATTAAATATTTTGTCCATCTTGCTATCTTACTGCGTTTCAGCAACCAAGTTCTAGATGCTCCTATGATTCCACTCTGATTTTCCTGGGCATTTGACTCTACCAATGTGTCCTGGAACCTCACCTTCCCAGAATCTTACCCCACAAGGGAAAGAGAACCATTCTTGGGGTTATAAATTGACTTTCCAATGTCCATGTCCAGTGGAGAAACAGTTACAGAAGCCAGAACTCCCACCTTCAACACCTCAAAAAGATTTTTTGGTCCATACTCTCAAAGAAGTAAATGACACGGGAAACAAACAAACCAATAAAACAAACAAAAAAATACAGAGGGCTCAGTACCCTCATTTTATCAGGAAATGCATTTATCACCAGGAATCTTGTTTTTATCCTAAGCATTTATCACCAGGAATCTTGTTTTTATGCCATCAATGAA
This sequence comes from Erinaceus europaeus, assembly GCF_950295315.1. Lineage (NCBI taxonomy): Eukaryota > Metazoa > Chordata > Mammalia > Eulipotyphla > Erinaceidae > Erinaceus > Erinaceus europaeus. The sequence continues at coordinate 172,251,967 of NC_080164.1, read as the reverse complement.
AGAGAAGCAAATCTAGAAAATACCAGAGAAAGCCAGGCACTGTTTCTACTGTTTCTCTTATCTGAGAGAGAAGAGGGGAAATAAAAAAAGGAAAGGCACCCAGAAGTAGCAGTGCGTGTAGGAGTGACTTAGGAAGGAAGTAGGGGGAGGCGGGTAGTGGTGCACCTAGTTAAGCACGCATATCATCATGTGCATGGACCCAGGTTTGAGCCGCCCACACTCCCCTATTCTGCTCCCCACTTGCAGGGGGAAAGCTTCACAAGAGGTGAAATAAGCTTACAGGGGTCTGTCTCTCTCCCTTCTTATCTCCCCTCCTCTCAAAACGGATTATCTGTCCTCTCAAATAAAAATAGGGGGGGAAAGGGAAAAAAAGGCCCCCAGGAGCAGGGGGGGTTTATAGTTCTGTAACTCAGCCCCAGCCCAGTGACAATCATAGTGGCAAAAAAATAAATAAAAAGAAGAACTGTTGAAACACACACACACACACACACACACACACACACAGTTTTTACAAAATCAGTCAAATCTGTGACATTGAGTGAACTACTTTAGTTTCCAATGGAGGGGATGGGACACAGAACTCTGGTGGTGGGAACTCTATGGGATTATACTCCCATTATCTTATAATTTCATAAGTCAATATCAAATCTCTAATAAAAATAAATTATAAAAAAAAAAAGCAAAGAAACTGGAAGCCTCATCAAACATTCCTAGTGAGAGGGTGAAGTGGTACAGGCTCTTTGGAAATCTCCCTGTTGAAAGTTACCCCATAAGGGAGCCCATACATTTGATGATGCTGAGAAATTATTCTGATGCAGTCTCTGCCCCCAGGTTTTACCACGCCCCACGAAATCCTAGCAGTGTCCCCTCCCCTTCAACCAATCCTGCCCCCACATGTCACCCCTGGTTGTTGCCCAATAAAAGCTTTCTCACACCCCCCGTGCTCTCTCTAGGCTCTCTCTTTGGCCTATCTCTCTCTCTTAGCACCCCTTCCTTCTTGCCCGGTGGTGAGGTAGTGGGGACAGACATTGTCGGCTGACTCCACGTGACCTGAGCCCCCCCATCCTATAATAAAGATTTGTGTACCCTATTTGCTCTGGACCTCCTCTCTCTCTCTTCTCTGCAGCGCAGCCCGACACCTGGCCCCAACCGACATTTGATTTTATGTTTCTTCTTGAACACTCATAACCTATTCATTTTGCTGAGAGAAATTAATTTTACAGGTGAAAGTATGCTTCTACTTATTTCAATGTTAGCAGTTTGAAATCAAGTAAAGTAATGATTTTGTCTCTAAAGCAATACTCATGTCATAGGAGTTTTCTCTTTAAAAGATTCTCTCCTTCTAGATGACTAGTATTGACAAGGCTGGCAAGAAAGGTAAACTTGATTAGGAGATTCTTTGTGAACCATCAGTGAAACACTAACTGATATTTAGTGCTATAATTTTCTATGCCACTTTATTCTTGAAAAATTGGCAAACCTTGAATACTATTTGCAGTTATTCTCCAGCAATTAATGTATCTGATTTAGTCTGCCAAAGAGTAGAGTTTACAGTTGGATTCTTAAAGCTTACATATTCATTTTACATGTTTCAAAAAAAAGCCTTATGCATTCATACCTCTTCTAAAGTGTCATTAAGTGTACCTATTATTATCTGAACTAATTAGCTATACTTAGGATGAGTACAAAGTCTTCCTTAATGCTCTCTTCAAAATAGTAATCTTACTTGCAGGCATTAATGAATGTCAAGTTAGTTAACTTAGGGCCATATTTCTGACATGTACTGTAAGATTTTATTGTTATTGATTTTATTTTGAATAATAATTGTTCACTGCAAATAAGGAAAATAATTAATATTAACAATAACAATAAATTATCATACATTGATGTGATCACCTCTTTCGAACTCCAATAAAGTGTGATGTTAACAGCTGCTACTAGACTCTATTGTCTATTGACTGGAATTCATATATCTGAACTAGGATATAGGATCTCTAGAATTAGTTGCTTGCTAGTTGTGGGAAATATAGTTTCTGTTTTGGCCATATTTTCTTGATCTTCTTATGGGTTATCTAAGACAGTCTCATTCACACTAGAGAAGCCCAAGTCTTTACCTGAGCCCACAATTACAACTACACCTACAAGGAAAGAAAGGAATTTGGGGAAGTCGGGCTGTAGCACAGCAGGTTAAGCGCAGGTGGTGCAAAGCACAAGGACCAGCATGAGGATCCCGGTTCAAGCCCTGACTCCCCACCTGCAGGGGAGTCGCTTCGCAAGCGGTGAAGCAGGTCTGAAGGTGTCTTTCTCTCCCACTCTCTGTCTTTCCCACCTCTCTCCATTTCTCTCTGTCCTATCCAACAACTACGACAACAATAATAACTACAACAATAAAACAATAAGGGCAACAAAAGGGAATAAATAAATAAAATAAATACCTCAAAAAAAAGAAAGGCATTTGGGCACCCTTAATTCTTTTTTTTTCTATTTTATTTTATTTTATTTATTTATTCCCTTTTGTTGCCCTTGTTGTTTTATTGTTGTTGTTATTATTGTTGTCGTCGGATAGGACAGAGAGAAATGGAGAGAGGAGGGGAAGACAGAGAGGGGGAGAGAAAGATAGACACCTGCAGACCTGCTTCACCGCCTGTGAAGCGACTCCCCTGCAGGTGGGGAGCCGGGGTTCGAACGGGGATCCTTATGCTGGTCCTTGTGCTTTGCGCCACCTGCGCTTAACCCGCTGCGCTACAGCCCGACTCCCTTTTTTTCTATTTTTTTTTTAAAAATTTCTTTTATTTATAAAAAGGAAACGTTGACAAAACCATAGGATAAGAGGGCTACAACTCCACACAATTCCCACCACCAGAACTTTGTATCCATCCCCTCCCCTGATAGCTTTCCTAGTCTTTAACCCTCTGGGAGTATGGACCCAAGGTCATTGTGGGATGCAGAAGGTGGAAGGTCTGGCTTCTGTAATTGCTTCCCTGCTGAACATGGGCATTGACTGGTCTATCCATACTCCCAGCCTATCTTTCTCTTCCGTAGTGAGGAAGAGCTCTGGGGAAGCAGAGCTCCAGTACACATTGGTGGGGTTGTCTATCCAGGAAAGTCTGGTTGGCATCATGCTAGCATCTGGAACCTGGTGGTTGACAAGAGAGTTAACATACAAAGCCAAACAAATTGTTGACCAATCATGGACCTAAGGGCTAGAATAGTGCACATCAAGAGTTGAGGTGGTCCTGCATTTTGTAGATAGCTAATAGACATATTTTAGTTAAATTCAAATGGATTTCTATAAGAATTTCTATTTCTATAAGAAATAGAAACTGGCCCAGTAAGACAAGTTGGAGGAAGATTCCACATGGTGTCTAAGGAAATCTCCTTCATCCATATGTACTTAATTAACCCTTCTCTCTTCCTTGTTCTACTCCTTCACATGGCTTTCTCAATTATTTCTCAAAGAAATTTCATAGAACTATGTGCTAGTCTTGATAGCTTATTTGGGTATGGGGTACAAAATATTTAACCAAGACTTTCATTTGCTATTTCTTCATTGATACTTAATTAACCCTCACTCTGGATCAGGCTCCTCTTTTATCAATAAATAATATCTAAATTGTCAGGAATAGTAATCTTATTATTATACTGATTTTACAAATGATCAAGTTACAAGAGATTAAAATAATATATAAGTCATACTAGGTGGCAAATAATAGAAAATAGTTTCTAGTCTTCTATAATTTTATTACTGTCCTTGCCTTTATTCTGTGAACTCTGATCACTAAAATAAGCATTAGACTAACTACTGCAACACAGTTATGTTCTATAACATACAGATTTGTCAGTTTTGACCTAAAGATACCAAGGGCTCTACATAGCCTATATCTGTGACAAACAAGATGGTTCCTTTGTCCATCAGCTCTACTGCCTGCCCTGAACATCACTTCACATATGCACACGCACACACATGTTGGGAAACTGTGCAGATGCGGCCATATCCACCATGTTGTCCCCTCAGGGTATTGTCAATTCCTGTGAAAGTTGAAATTCTATTCCTGGAGTGCCTTGTTCCACCATGTTGTCCCCTCAGGGTATTGTCAATTCCCTTGAGAAACCCTATTCCCGGAGTGCCTTGTTTCCTAGACAATCCTGTCCCGACTTGTCACTTCCGGAATTTCTCCCATAAAATCCCTTCTGCTTCTGCCACTCTCTTTTTGCCCCTTTTCACCTCGGTGACCAGACTCAGAGAAGGGTTGCTGCACTTAGCGGGAAGCAGCCATTTTGCTAGCTCCGCGTGGCCCAAAATGGCTAGCTCCACATGGCCAGAAACGCACTCTTACCCAACTCTGAGGTGCCTGCGTGAATAAAGATTTGTGTTCCCCATCCACTCTGATCCCTTCTCTCTCCCCCACAATGCTGCCGGACACACACATACACACACAGGAATAGTTGGATCTAAATGATCTTTAGGATCTGCTGAAGACAGCAGATGTTACACAAACTAGAATCATTTTTAGTCTAGTCATTCTAGTCAACCCTACAGTTGTAGACCTTTGCTTATGTCCAGTTCTCTTTATAACTACTTCTAGAGCAGAGGTCAACCAACTTTTTTCCAGAAAACATACTAACTAGAAAATATGTTAGGGATTGGGGTCTGTAAAGAGTCAGGCTACAACAACTCAATTCTGCCAATGCAAATTGAAAGGAACAATAGGCAATAATAAGAAATAAAATGAAAATGGTGTGACTTGCTCCAGTGAAACTCTTTACCACAGAGGCAGGCAGTTAAGTCACCAGACACTGGGGCTGCACACAGGAAATTACTGCACACAGGAAATTACTTCTGTAGCTCTCTTGCATAGAGACATGACAGTTTATAGAGAGAGAGAGAACATTCCAAGCAGTGCTTTTATTTTCTGTTTTACTGGCCTAGAAACTCTTGCAGAGCTTTCTCACAGAGCTCCTCAAAGAAACAAAGAGCAAAGTGAGCTTTTCCTGCGTCTTTCTCACCTGAGCCTATATGAGTGGCTTCTGTCTGATGGGCAGTGTTTTGTGTTTGTGTCTGTGCTGGGATTAAAGGCCAAGAACAGTCAATACTCAAAGGCACTGTTGTCTGTAGAGTGAAAGCATACATAAATATTGCATTTGGGATGTACTTTTCTTTGAACAATCAAAGTTTCTGAACAAGTTTGTTTGCTAAGGGCCTATTATTGGCATTTTCGTTATAACCCCTCTAACACCAAGCTTTTTCAAAGGATTTATGACTCAAAACAAACATTTTCTTGAAGTTGAATCCAGCATACTTGATTTTACTCAGGGGATATTTATTTATTTATTTAGGGTAGAAACTTTCCATGGAAAACTCCATGAACCTGTATCAGAGATCCCAAGAGATCCACAAAAAAGAAAATACAGCTTTACTGCTTGAACTTTAGTAGGTGATTTGAACTCACAATCAATAAGCATAGTCCAACATTACTTCTGATTCCACTTTTACTGAGACTCCCTTAGACTAGTGATCTGTAATGAATGATCATTAGGCAAGCATATAAGTATCCCAGAGCTGCAGAGAGGGGAAATAAGCTATCTCATGAAGCAATGAGTTCTTTATCAATCAGAAATAATCAGTCAGAGGTTGAATAACAATATGCCCATCACGCTGTTTTGAAATTTGGCATTATGTGAAAGTTCGGGCATGTAGACTCCATAGAACTGCTTCTATCCACGTGCTTCTTTATTTTTCCCAGCCTACTTGTTTAGAGAGATACACACACAGAGAGACGTATCAACCACAGGGCAAGAGTTTTCTCCTTTGCCATAGTACTTCCTATTTCATTTCAGGGCTCAAACCTAGATTATGACCGTGGCAATGCAAGTGCTATATTTATCTAGCTATCTCTCCAACCCCAATACTTATTGATTTTCTTGTATTTTTGGTACTAGGGTGAGAAACCAAATCCTCATACATCAGAGACATTCTTTGTACTCCTGAGGGACTTCTCTGCTCTAATATTTTGAATATTTCCAGACAAAATGGTCATTATGGTCAAAAAGGAAATGCATGTTGTCTATAGAGTCCTTTTCAGAAAAAATCCAGTGGAGTTTTTCAATAGGATTCGGTTTTAAGTGCTAAGAATTCCTTTCTTGAGACCGAGAATTCTGGTATGAAAAAAGAACTAAACAGAATTACACATGAGTTCAAGGTCTCATCAGGAGAACCACTTGTATTTGTTGGCTGATCAGTATTAAAATCACATTGGCCTGGAAGCTTTAGCTGTTCTAGAAGGCTGCAATTTTCTTCTTCACTAACACAAGCTGTACGGAGAATGTTGTCTGTAGATTCCACATGTTATTTCTGCTTTGTTTCCATCCTTAAGTGCAGAGAGAGTAAGAGTAGAATGGTTCTATAATTCTGTCAAGGTTAGTGATGCAATAAACTCTTGAGAAAGGGCTGTCCTATCTCTGGTCTTCCCAAACAAGAAAGCTGGTGTCAAAGTGGAGTTCGAACTACCTGGGAACCGGCTTTGAGATCTTCAGTTGTGATAGTTTCCATTGGTCAGTCACCACTGAAGGACCACATTAATCTTCGAGGCACAGGACAAGTCCCATCTGTTATCCTAAGTGTTTGTGGAGATCATATGCTAGATAAAAGAGCTACTGAATGAATTCAAAGTAAATGTCACTTCTTCAAACTCCATGCAGTTAGCACAGCTTGGGAAAATATTTCCTTTTGCCTTAGTTAAAGTCATGGGAGCAATCATGCTTTCTTGCATGGTCCCCCATCTGGAGAACTTAATATTCATTGTCAGGCAGCTGTTCTGCTGCCTAGGATAGGGAAACCTTGACAATTCTCCCAAATCATCAGTTTATGGGAGTCTGCAGGCACAAGCCTACTTCACATTATTATTATTTATTTATTTTATCTTATTTATTTTTAAATATATTCATTTACATGTTATTGGATAGAGACAGAAAGAAACTGAGAAGGGAGGGAGGTTAAAATGGGAAAGATACAGAGAGATACTTGCAGCCCTGCTTTACCACTCATTAAGCTTCTCCCTGCAGGTGGGGATTCGGGCTTGAACCTGGGTCCTTGTGAACTGTAATGTGTGTGCTTAGCCAGATGTGCCAACGAACTGTCCCCTAGAAGCCTATTTGAGACCCACATAGAGCATATTGCAATTCCTCATGGTCAAAAGGACAACCTAACAATGGACTAAAGCAGTTCTCTTCCCATATCCTGCTGGCTTCCCACCACATTTTCTTGTAATGTACATGAGCTTGGGCTGGTAGCTGTGGAAATTTCTCAGTCATAATGTCTTATGTGAGAGCAACAAGCTTGATTTTGTTTTTGTTTTGTTTTGGTCTAGGTTACTAGTCAGCTGGTTCTTGTTCTCATCTTTAACACACTGAGAAAGAGGTATATCTCTGATGAGTTTTTTAGAACTGCTAGTTCCTAACATTTTGAATACTTTCCCTTGCCGACAATTGTCAAAGCTCATTTTGGTAGTTATCAAAATATGTCAGGATTTAAATACGATATCTTCAAATCATTCAAGCAACCATTCAAACAGAAAATAAGCAGAACAGCTGAAGTTGTCTCATACTCTGTAGCTACTATCCAGAAGCAGAAACAGTCTCTGTCAATCCTAGTAAGAAGTCTTACAATTTATAGCAAAACAGAAATACACTATGATCTTGGTTCCACAAGTTCTGACTCAGGTTCATATTTTTGTGGACTTAAAACATTATATATATTTCCTTGATGTCTAGCAACTGGAACACCACCAAGTAGACAGCTTCTAAAATCAAAAGTTCAAAAACTAGGAAGAGAGACTATTCTCCACTCTTTCAGGGATTCTTCCCATTCTTTCAGGGATGTTTCATGCCAACCTTTTAAAAATACAGCATTGAGCTAGAAGTTACAACATTTACATCTGTGAAAGACACAAGTATTTACAAGAAGTGAAAGTAGAGAATGAAACTAGCAGTGGCTGCTGCTAAGACTATGAACCACTTATGTCATGAAATCAGTGTCTCTTCAGTAGTGATCCTTGGTCGGTTTTTGTTTCATCTAATGGTCAGCATGTGGGGTTCAGTTTGGGAGACTGACCTTCAGGCTGCTGGACGTAGAGACAGGAAAGAACCCGAGAGATGATGGCTCCTCTGTATCTTGTAACCTTATTGATCAGTGAGGGAGGAAGAAGTTCTCACTCTTGACTTAAACAAACTCTGAAGCATATCATATTCATCAGAGTTCTTCCTGTACGATCTTATTAAAGCAGGATTTTGAATGGTTTGAGTGCTCCCTCTTCCCATTTCCTCCTCCTCTGTTTCTCCTTTTTTTTTTTTTTTTTTTTCTGGAGCCCTTCATGCCCTGAAATCCTTCCTTTTCTTAGGTCCTCTGTGAAATTCTTTTGATATATATATATATATTCTGCTGCGTATGCTGCACCTTTGCACATATTATGTTACACAAACTGTGCCTTTTATATGTACATATATGATATGTCTATAAATCTACTTGATATTTAATCTGTAGAAACAATTTTAACAGGAAATTGAGGATCAGAGATTTTAGTTGACTTGCTCAGTATCATTTAGAACTGTGAGGTAAGAGAAGTGCCTGTCTCTAGAATTCTAGTCTCATACTTGTATTTATTATATTTTACACAGAGCACAGGCAGGTAGCACAAAGTGTTAAGTGCTATTTTTGGAAAACTGCGCTTGCAGACTGATGGCTTCCATAAACTAGACTTTATGCAAATGATAACTTGTTATCAAGAAGACATCATTTGAGAGTGACAAGATAAGCACAGTTTTTATTTTGCTGAGAAGCAGTTCCAAAATCATCACTTATGTCTCCTAGTTTTAGAAGTAAAGCAAGTCTTCAGAACTCCTTCAGGGAGGTTTCATGCCAGCCTTTTGAAAATACAGCATTGAACTAGAAGTTACAACATTTACATCTGTGAAAGACACAAGTATTTACAAGAAGTAGATTGATAAATGTATCCTTTGTCGCTTATCAAAGAAACTAAGAAGCTTGGCAGAAGTAATGAAGCTCTCAAAAACCTTTAGCTTGGCTTCTTCTTCTTCTTCTTTTAAATAGAATATTGATTAAAATTAATGATCCCAAATATGTCAGTTTATAGTCAGCTTTAGTTTGATCATTCTCATTAATATTATTGACTAAAATTTTGCCACAATTAGTATCATGTAATATCTTTGAAAGAAAACAAATGAAACAAAATGAAAAACAAATGAAACAAAATGAAAAACAAATGAAAGAATGTCCTCTGCAACTTTCACAATAACACATTCCTTTTACAGAGTCATATATTTTATCTAAAAAATTATACTCTTCTGTTGGTATGCATGAGATCCCTTCTGTTTCATTTGGTTTAAATCCCCCCTGCTTAACACTATTCTATTTACATAACCACTTCATTCTATTTACATAACCACTGTTAAAAAGCACCACATTCCCTCCAGGGCATTAGTGGTTTAGTGGTAGAATTCTTGCCTGCTCCGCCCCCTCTCCTTGTCACACCCTGATCCTCTCCTTGTCATACCCTGATTTTCACCAGTCACTTTTCTCTCCACCCTCTCTATGTCACATCCTGTTTCCACCCTACTTGGCAAGTATATATAAAGACAGCATTGTGAGTTTTACGGTAGAAGAGTTTAGCTTAGCTCGGCTTAGATCGCACTGCGTCCTGCATGAATAAAGAGATACTGCATACAACCCAGCCATGAGTCCCGGGTCGTCTGTTACCCGCCCGTGAAGCCAGCCTGGCGAAAATAACACTCTTCTTACTTTATTATTATTATTATTACCATTGGTACTTGGGAGATATGAGCTGTTACAGCTACAAGGCTGTTTATGACTCATAGAAGAAGCATAGCCAACAGCCTTTTGATGCTATGACTTCTAGACTTGTCTCCTCCTCCCTCTTTCCTGTGCTTCCAAGTCAGACAGACAAATACTAGCTATTTTATCCCATCAAAAACAACAATTTTACTCCTGTCAAAATCTTCAGATCCCTTCATCAGTATCAGAAGACAGCAGTATGGGTGTAGAATTTGTCAAGATAGAGTACTACCGTGAAGTTGGTGAAATGACGTCAAAGGAATGCAACTCTCAAAATAGAATGATCATCTGTTCATGTGGATCACTTTTCTAGATTCCACATATGAGTGAAAACTTGTTGTAGTTTTTCATCCGTTTACTTATTTTTGCTTAGTATAATCACCTCCAGTTCTGCCCATTATGCCCCAAAGGACACCATATTGCCTTTTTCTGACTGCAGGACAGCATTCTATGGAATAGATATGCCATAACTTCTTTAGCCAGTCATATGTTGATGGCATTTTGGCTTTTCATCTTGTTTTCAGACACTGTGTCTCTGAAACCATTTGGTGTTTTCATAATAAGAGATTGTTCAGTCTGTCATATCTTCCACTTACAGTTACTTTTCCTGAACACTTTAAGGGAAAGAAGGTCACAATGGACTATTTTGGAGAAAGGGTTAAAGATGATTAAAAGGACATAATGATTTAGAGCTTCAGGACTGAGGGGATTTGGGTGTCTTTGTTGAGTTTAGAAAACAAATCCTCTATCAAAATACTGTGACTGATCCTCTTAACTGAAAAGAAAGTGGTCACATTTTAGAATTCAATGTTGGCTTCCAAATTGACGTTTTTAAGTTGAAATAAGTGTACTATATGATCATATTCCTTTATTGCTATTCTTTTTTAGGAAATATATATTAAAAACAAGTATTTTTTAAAGAAATCGTATAATCTGCACTTCATTTAGTCTCAACTGAATCAAATTTCAAATGCTGAATTACTGATGAATATGTTCTCATGCACTGAAAATATATAAACATGACTACAAATGTATAGAGAAAAGGGCTAGAGATATTTTCAAGTGCCTTGTCCAAAAAAAAAAAAAAATAGGGAGTTCCTTTTTCAAATGGGAATTATTTTCTATTCCACCTATGTTCTCATTTAGGATGATTTTCCTCATATGATAAGTTGGATGCACTTTTGAAGTTGAAACATAATTGTGCTTTTTAAAAATATATTTATTCATTTATTCCCTTTTGTTGCCCTTGTGTTACTGTAGTTATTATAGTTGTTATTGATGTCATAGTTATTGGATAGGACAGAGATAAATGGAGAGAGGATGGGAAGGCAGTGAGGGGGAGAGAAAGATAGACACCAGCAGACCTGCTTCACTGCTTGTGAAGTGACTCCCTGCAGGTGGGGAGCTGGGGGTGGGGTCAAACGGAACTGTACTTTTAAGAATGCAAAACCACTTAGGGATAGACCAATTATCTTCTTCAATTTGTAACCTTTAAATATCTTTTAGTCTGGACCATGCTGCTTTATAGCAAGAAGGTCTGACAAGACACACAAATGTCTGCAGATGTGAAATAGGACAGATACTGTCTAGACAATTTTGTGAGATGGCGACACATTAATTAATTACCACAAGAATTATCAATGGGGTTCAATGTCTACACAATAAATCTACTGCTACAGACATTCATCTTTAATCCCCCCCCTTTTCTTCCTTTTAGATAGAAACAGAGAAAACTTGTGAAGGAAGAGGATAATAGAGATAGAAATAGCTAGATGAGAACTAGAGACACCTTCAACACTACTTTGCCATTCATAAAGTTTCCGCGTGAAAGTGAGGACCGTGGGCTTATAAAATGGATGAGCTATCATTATGTGCACCTTCCTTCTCTGCTTTCTTCATTCGGTGAAGTATTCTGTCAGAAATTTCTTTTATTATCTCAAACTGAAAACAACAACAACAACAAACATTTGATTTCACACTACAAAACCTAACCCTGCAATACGATTCCAAATGACAGTAATTGCATTAGGATCATGAAGAAAGCAAGACAGAAGAGGGAAGTTTTCTTGAATAAGCCACTGTTTAATTTCAAAACTACTGTTATCATTTCATTTGGGTAAGAGACAATGCATTTTTTCACTCCCTGGGCTCTATTTTCTGGTGACCACAGTTTAATTGCAACTAAATAGGAGCTCGTCCCAAAGAAATACAAAGAACCTAGAAATTATCTTTTCCACTAGTGATAAAAAAAATAAAGAAACAACTAAGGTTTTTGGGACTGCACAATAAGTAGCAGGAAGACACACTTGGAGGAAATATGGGAACATAAGCTGATAACATAATATAAATGTCTTGGAGGCAAATATTATTTATCTACACGAAACATATTGTGGATTTGGCAGCAAAGCACTCCATGATGAAATCAGTATGAAGTAGAGGAAGTGGCAAGCAGGAGAACTGGATTTGCTGTTAGCCCTGCCACTTGCTGCTGTGCTCTTATCTGTAAAGTACAGACAAAAATACCCAATCTCTTGGAAGAAGGAGAACTGGGGTAAGAACTGAATTAAATGATCCATGTGCAAACTGCTATGATTCTGGGTCAGGTCAGATGTTATGGCAATAGCATTTAGCCTTCCCCGTCTCTCTCCTTTTAATACATTGTTGGCCTGCTCTACATCTCAGAGTCCTCATCTGTGGGGTAGGTATAGTTTTTACAGATGTGATGTATTTCCAATGGTCCTTAAAGGACAATGTAACCACATGACACTGCAATTTTGTCTGGGGAGGAAAAAAAAAAAGAATAAACATATGCCTCCAGAGAGAAAGAGAGGGGGATCTTCTTCTTTTCCTGAGAAGGGTAATTCAGAGTTCTTACATAGAACAAAGGATAATATACCATCTAGTCCTATTTATGAGCTCTTACTCAGTGTTTTGGTTGCCTGAAGCAACATCTAATGGCACTTCTTTTCTGTAACATTGTGGGGATTATTTAGCAAACAGCTATCCCAAGTGTCTCTAGTGCTTACTGGTAGAGAGCCAAGTTGTCAGAAAGAAAGTCATCTTGACTTGTGACAGCAAGGCAGCCTCTGTCATCCTCAGGCCTACTTATTGCGGAAAGAGATTCTAAATGAACTAATCTTATTGTAAATAACATCACTGCAAGACTGGCCAGCTCCTCATGGGGGGCGAGCGCTTCCACACTACGATCATCATCTCTGGCATTATGCTATTCCACTGCAGAATACTGTGCCCCAGTATGGTTCCGTAGCCCCCATGTCCACTGGGTCGATTCCAAATTATATTCCTCCATGAGGATAATTTCTGGAACCATCCGTTCCACCCTGGTCCCATGGCTGCCAGTTCTTAGCAACATCGCCCCGCCAGATATTCGTCGGGATGCGGCATCATCTAAGTTCATTTCCCACGTCTACGCTCGACCGGACCTGCCAATATACGCAGAGATCTTTGCCCACCCTGTCCAACGCTTGACGTCTCGTCACCCAATCTGGTCCCCTACGCCTACACTGAACTTCTCTGTTCCAGACTCTTGGAAACAGAGTTGGCAGTCAGCTGAGGTCAAGAACAAACATCTCATCACAGACCCCTGCAAGCGTCAACCCGGCTTTGACCTAGCACGTTATGATTGGGCCCTCCTCAATCGCTATCGAACAGGCCATGGCCGGTGCGCCGCTATGTTCCATTGCAGGGGAGCCAGAGATGACCCGAACTGCCCCTTAGGCTACAGACAGACTATGACCCACATAGTCAACGACTGTCACCTCTCCAGATTCAAAGGAGGTCTCGAAACTTTACATCAGGCTCAACCTGCTGCTGTTGACTGGCTACGGAAGAAGGGCAAACGCTAGAAGAAGATTGTAATGAAATAATGCAAGTGAATCATGGCAATGAGATAAGCAACACTTTCTAGAGGTCTATTTTACCTTATGCTTTTTTTTTTTTAATGCAGACTAGAGGATAGAAATAGAACTGATCTTTCTGAAAGCATTGTGTTAGAAGCTGAACCAGAAGTTTAGGGAAAATCACAATTTGAAAAAATTTCATTTCTTTACCAAGTGCTTTGCTAATTACTTTGCATGCATTGCTATGTTTAATCCATCTATGTATAAGAGGAGACACAAAACATGAAATATTATTTAAGACAAAATTCAAGTCCAAGGTTAATTGGCCATGGAAGCCATTATGTCTCGACTATATTGTATTTTCCAAGTAATTTACTAGAACTTTCAACAAGAGGGCCAGTGAAATAGCTCCCTTGGAGAGTGTGCTGCTTTGCTATGTGTGTGGCCCCCACCACATTGAAGGAACTTTTGGTGCTGTGATATACCTCTCTGTCCCTCTTTGCCTTTCTGTGTCTGTGAAACAAGCAAACAACAACAGGAAAAAAAAAAAAACTTTCAGCAAGATGTTACTGACTTCTGCTCCATGGGTTGAGAATATAATGGGGTTAGATTAATGACACAGAATTCTTGAGTAGAAATTTAGCCTCAGGGGACTGGGTGCCGGTGCATCTGTTTGAGTGCACATGTTACAATGTACAAGGACAGGGATTTGAGACCCCATCCCCATCTGCAGGGGGAAAGCTTCATGAATGGTGAAGCAGTGCTGCAGGTGTCTCTCTCTCTCTGTGTCTATTCCTCTCTCCCCTCTCCTTCCCTCTCGATTTCTGGTTGTTTCTATTCAATAAATAAAAGCAATAATAAATTTAAAAATGTTGGTAAGCTTCTAGTTCTGCTTCTGGGATCCCTTCTGTTACACTGCTTGATGTTGTGGTCTATTTACATGATCATTCTGTTACATTGGTTTGGTCTTACTCCCCCCACCTCCAGGAGATTTGGTTTAGCCCTTGCTAGTTTCGCACTTCTTCCTTCTTCCCGCCCCCTACCCTAGTTACTTCCTGAGTTCCCGACTCTGCCGCCAGAGGAGAAAGATGGAGGAGCACATTGTGTGGTGATTAGTCTGTTGGACTGCTTGCCCGCTCATGAATAAGGATTAAACTGTGTTCTCAGCTCAGCCACGAGTCTCTGGTCTCTGTCTCCTGCCCTTGAAGCCAGCCTGGAGAAAACAACATAAAAATAACTTTAAAAGGAAACATTGATATTAAGAAAAAAATTTTAAAAAAGAAATTTAGCCTCGGGACCCTGGGAGATGTAAAGTGCTGAAGATTTTTAAAAAATATTTTATTTATTTATTAGTGAGAGGGATAGGAGAGAGAGAAAGAACCAGACATCACTGGTGAATGTGCTGCTGGGGATTGATTTCATGACCTCATGCCTGAGAGACCAATGCTTTATTCATTGTGCTACCGCCCGGACCACTTTTTTTTTGAAAAACTTTTTTAATATTTACTAATTTATTGGATAGAGACAGTCAGAAATTGAGAGGAAGGGAGAGACAGAGAGGAAGACAGAAAGACACCTGCAACCCAGATTTACCACTTGCTAAGCTTTTCCCCTGCAGGTGGGGACCGGGGGCTCAAACCTGGGTCCTTGCGCATTGCAACATGTGCGCTCAACCAGGAGCACCACTTCCCGGACCCAGTGCTGAAGATTTTTAAGACAGTTAGTTCCACCAGCAGCAACAGGGCAAGCTGGAGAAGAAGCTCCTACAGATTCCACAGCACCTGTGGGAAGAGACTGTTGCCAGCTTACCATGCATTCTGCTCACTTGGATTTCTCCATGTAATTGTTGCAGGGTGCACATTTAAACTCTCTAGTAGTTCATGTTATCGCCTCCACTTTCATGCTTATGATAATTACCTGATGAACAGGCTGCATGTGTTTACTTCTTTTTAAAATTTTTAAAATTATCTTTATTTATTTATTGGATAGAGACAACCAGAAATTGAGAGGTAAGGGGGTGATAGAGAGACAGAGAGACACCTGCAACACTGTTTCACCACTCATGAAGCTTCCCCCCCTGCAGGTGGGGACCAGGGGATCCAACCTGGGTCCTTGCACATTGTAACATGTGCGCTCAACTAGGTGCACCACCACCCGGCTCCAGCTGTATGTGTTTTCCCAGGCACCTGTTGAAAAAAATGGACACAGGTCCTTGTGTCTCTCCTAAGCCAAAGAGCTGGAATGGTTGTGAAGCACATGGCTTGTACGCTTGAGGTATTACCTTGGATGCCTGGTACTGCACATGCTAGAATTGAGTGGTGTTTTGGCTTTTCATATACAAATAAATTTATAAATAATTCAGTTATCTACAGTATTTTATTTATTTATTCCCTTTTGTTGCCCTTGTTTTATTGTTGAAGTTATTATCGTTGTTGTTGGATAGGACAGAGAGAAATGGAGAGAGGAGGGGAAGACAGAGAGGAGGAGAGAAAGATAGACACCTGCAGACCTGCTTCACCACCTGTGAAGCGACTCCCCTGCAGGTGGGGAGCCGGGGTTCGAACCGGGATCCTTATGCTGGTCCTTGTGCTTTGCGCCACCTGCGCTTAACCCGCTGCACTACAGCCCGACTCCCAGTTATCTACATTCTAATATTCCCCTCCAAATTCATTTGCCAGCCAGTATCATGCTCCCCTACTGGGACTCTTTCCTCTATGTTCAGGTTTCATTCTGAAAAAATAACTTAAGCTTATATATATATATATATATATATATATATATATATATATATATATATATTGTCTAAAGTAGCCTTGCAATACACAGAGAGCATGGTTATATTGTAAAAGTACTGCTTCAATTTCAGGTCTGAGACAGTTTGAACAAACTGATCTTAAATGCCAGCATGCACTTATGTAAACATTTTTCTTTGAAAAAATACACTGAAGAAAACCACCAATACCAAAGACACTTTGATGGGTCTGTGGATTTCCCACTTGCTAGTACCCCAGCATGCTAAGTCATTCATATTTAGCTAGAGAGAGCAGATTTGGGACCACCTGCTCTTTGACCACAATAATTCATCCTTAACACAGTGAGAGGTCACTACAATATATGCTTAGTTCATCTGTGATAAGAGTAATTAAGATCATTAACTGGAAACAAGTGAAGGAATATATATATATATAATATATATGTATATATAATATATGTATATATAATATATAATATATGTATATATATGTATATATATGTATATACATATATGTATATATGTATATATATAATATATATGTATATATTATATATATATATACTGTTCATTATGGGACTGAAGCATTTTTCAGAAAATATTATACACATATTTTTATCTGAGAAAAATATTTTATTTTGCTCATGTTTCTCTCTGAATTAAAGGTCCATACAGTATTCACAGTCCCTCTTTCATTCTCCTAAGTTAGAAGATTCTAGATTTAGCTGTGAAAAGGCAGTATGTGTGTTACCATGGCGTAGGAATACTTTTCAACTGAATGATAAGCGAAGAAAAGAAGATGTAAGAAGATTTCAAGTGAGGAAGAGCCAGTGCAAGAGGAGTTCTGCTCTCCTGGAGAAATAGAGGACTATGTTCTTGCTGGCCTCTGATCATAAGATTTTAATCAAAGGATTAATGTAGTATATCAGTACACACACACACACACACACACACACACAAGTCTGCATAGTCTTCCTTTTCCAACATATATTTGATTCATTAACACTGAATTCACAGCCAACACTACTATAAGTTATTTTCAAATCATGTCTGCCTAGCCTACATATTTTCTCTATAAGGTATATTGAAAATTTATTATTTATTTATTTACTTTTATTATTATATTTTACCAGAGCCCTGCTCAGTTCTAATTCGTGGTGGTGTTGGGGCATAAACTCCAGTCAAACTGCCTCAGGCCTCAAAGGCTCTTTGCATAACCATTCAGCTACCTCCCCACCCTCACTTTGCAACTTCCATAGGCAACTGGAAATTAGATAACATCTCAACACACTCTGTGTGAAGAACCTTCTTCACCAGTAAAATCACAAATGGAACATCTCAGCAAAGTAGGAAGTGATAAAGTCGAGAGTAGAAAGGACACTTGTCTACAGACCCTAGAAAGGTGAAGTAAGAAGCTGAAGTTTGCCTTGTCTGTGCACAGAGGGAATTTAGTGTGCAAATGGTGGTCCATATGTCTACCATGGTCACAACAGTGCTATGACCATGGTTTGGGGGTTGAAAATATATTTTAGCAGTTAGGTGAATTTGCCACTACTAAATCTATGAAAAAGGAAGACCACATGTATTTATAAACAATAGATAGTACTTTGGAATGTTTAAAAAAAAGGGTGTTTTTTTAAATTGTTATTATTAAAGAAGCACTGATTTAATACCCTGAGGAATGGCTGTTTTGAAAGTTTATGTCAGACATATTAGTTACAAAACGCAATAAAGTAAAATAATAAATGGAAGAGGAAGAAAAAAACCTGACTCTGAGAAATGACTAATAATTTTTTTCACCATAATGTAGGGAAAAGTTCAGTGACTCAGCTCTGTGTTGACTCCCTACTTCTAACATAGTCATTTAATTTTTAAAAAATATTGTTTTAAATTTGTTACTAGCAGTATGTTACAAGATTGTAAAGTTACAACTTATAGTTTCATATCACACCCATCACCAAAGTTCCATACAGTCATTTAATTTTAAGCAAGGTATATACAGATAAGTTCTAATTTTCTTTTTTTTTAATTTTATTTATTTATTATTGGATAGAGATAAAGAGAAATTGACGGGGAAGTAGGGAGAGAGAGAGACAGTTAGAGAGAGAGACAGAGACAGGAGACACCTATAGCCCTGCTTCACCACTTGTGAAGTTTTCAATTTGCATGTGGGGACCAGGGACTTGAACCTGGGTCCTTGAGCACTATAATGTGGGTGCTTAACCAAGTGTGCCACCACCTGGCCCCAAGTTCTAATTTTCTTAACACTGCAAAGCCTTCCTCCCCACCCAAATCACTTAGCTTCTGCTTGACCTTTGCTTTCAAGGAACTTAAAATCTGTTATGAGGAGGAAATGCATGGAAATCTATCATCTTCCACAAGACCAGATGACCTGATTGCCTCAGGGGTCTACCCCCATCCTTTTGGTCCCCAAACCCACTTAGTTCTCATGAAATGAACAAGACTACAACCTCCAGTTACTTCTATTTATATAAATACTATTTCCCTAAAACAAGGAAGTGGGGAAATAGATCCAAGCCTTGCTTTGCATCCATTGCATCTCTTCAGCTTCCAGTGAAATACAAATCCCTCCCCTTGTAGAAACCCTGGGGTGAGGGTGAGGGTGGATGGATATTCAGCTTCCCAGGGCAGCATGGGGAGGTGGGGGTGGGGTGGGATGGGACACAGTGTTTTGGTGGTGGGGATGGTGTTTATGTACACTCCCACTAATTTTTAGTCATATAAATACCTATTTTGTTAATATGAGAGGGGAAACATTGATTGTATGTCTCAAACTTTTTTTAAAGTACAGACTGAGTCTTTTTAATACATAGGCTGAGTCTTTGATATGTTAACTCTCTCAAAAGCCTAGACCAGGGAGAAGAGAAGCAACTGGTGGCACAGCTATATACAAATAATGTCAAGGGACATAAATTATGGTGATGTTGGGTATTATATAGCAAATCCTAACAAAGTGATTTTTCAAAGTTAACCCAATTACCAAATAATGTGATTATAACAATAGCTATCTGAATAATAGCTATTAATAATTATTTTCTTCTTAAACCCTAAGATAGCAGGAACCCCACATTTCCACTATAGAGCTTATATTTCCCCCAGTCCTGGAGCCTTAGGGGGGGTGCACTTTCCTGCATGCTTCTCTTAATTCATACCAAATAATATTGCATCTGCTGATCCCAACCTAATCAATGCAATGAGTACCACCTCAGCATGCTTCACTTCAGACTGTGTCCAGAGATGTCAGGTGTGGGATGTCAATCCTTCACTGTAATTACTTGGGTGAGACCTTTCCTTTTATAGTATTGTCTAATTCCATTCCAGGCGGTTCACTTCCTAACAAAGTCCCAAAACCCAGATATAGACCAGGTCCCATGAGATAGATCATATATTCACATGTACCCACAAACTAGGGCAAAATATATACCTGAAAGCAAAAGTACACAATGGTCTGCAGTGAGTACTCCCCAACACTCTATCTGCACTATTCCAGCATTTAGGTACATAATTGTTTAACAATTTGTTTGGCTTTGTATGTTAACTCTCTTTTCAGCCACCAGGTTCTCAATGCCAGCATGATGCCGACCAGACTTTCCTGGACAGACAACCCCACCAATGTTTCCTGGAGCTCTACTTCCCCAGAGCCCCACCCTACTAGGGAAAGAAAGAGGCAGTCTGGGAGTATGAATCAACCAGTCAATGCCCATGTTCAGCAGGGAAGCAATTACAGAAGCCAGACCTCCCACCTTCTGCCTCCCACAATGACCTTGGGTCCAAACTCCCAGAAGGATAAATAATAGGAAAACTATGGGGGGGGGGGGGTATGGAGATCTGGTGGTGGGAATTGTGTGGAGTTGTACCCTTCCTGTCCTATGGTTTTGTTAATGTCTCCTTTTTTTAAATAAATAAACAAAAAGAAATTTAAAAAAAGAAGTTGGTGTGACAGTGCTTGTTTTTCATGCCACCTGACAGTTGGTCTACCTGTGGCTTCACTTTTTTGAAGTCTGGAGACAGTATGTCTCTTTACTAAAAGTTCTGGAATGTCACAATTACTGCTTGTATCCTTCAGCACAGTGCTTCACACATTTCACCATGGACACAAAACCCCAGGGTTTAGTAAAATGCAGACTCACTCAGGAGGTCTGCCTGGGGGCTTGAGAGTTTGCATTTGTAATAAGCTCCCAGTGGAGCTAGTTTTGCTGGTTCTTAGACCACATTTTGATTAGCAAAACCCTAGGATACTTCAAATGGTTGCTGCTACTCACAATCTGCTTTTTACTTATATCATTTCCATTATTTCATTATTTTCACTACCATTTTCTTACTGGCGAAAGTTCTGCTTCTAAATATAAGACTCATGTAGTTATAGTTATGGGGGGGAATGATTAGTAAAAAGTAATTGATAGCAAACAATTATTCTAATTTTTCTCTTGATCCTGTTATAGATCACTACTGGGTTGTTGCCTTTGCTTTATGATCTTGGAGAGTTAAGGAGTTCCCATTATCTATGATATTGGAAGAATCATGGCAGCTACTGCTGGAGGATGAGAGGGAATCAGAAAGAATTCAGAAAATTTTAGCTTAGTGCTGGGAAATTGTGCAGATGCAATTACATCTGCCATGTTGTCCCCTCAGGCTACTGCTAGTTCCCACGAGAGTTGGGACATTCTCGGAGTGACTGTTCCGCCATGTTGTGCCCTCAGGGCATTGTCTATTTCCCCATGATATTTGGAGTGCTTTGGTTACTCCTCTCCCTTCCCATTCTCACAAGAGTTATTATCCTATCCTAGAGTGCTATGGTTACTCCTCCCCCTTCCCATTCTCACAAAAGCTACTCCTATAAAAGCCCTTCTTCTGTACCTCTCTCTCTTGCTGGTGCTTCACCTCTCTTGCCTGCACTTCACTTTGGTGTTTAGACACAGGAAAGCTTACTGCGTGAGGCAGCCATTTCTGCTACCTCCATGTGGCCCAACCTGCTTCTCTCGCACCCAACTCTGAGGTGCCAGCTCAAATAAAGATTGTATTTCCTCTTCGCTCCGGACCTCCTCTCTCTCTTCCCTGAGGCACAGAATGACAGCTTAGGGAAATTCCACTAAGCCTACCCACTCCCTCATTCCTTATCCTAAAAGACAAGATTCTCCTACACCCTCATCCTGGTCCTGAAAGACAAGACTCCCTGTACCTTGATTCCAATAAGTACTAGCTGGGATAACCACTGGAATCTTCTGTAACCTGAGGCTAACTTAGCTTGGTTCCACATCCTGGTAAAAAATAATGTTACAATGCCCATTCTGGGATGACAGTTTTCAGGGTGACCTCGGCTCTTGGTGCACGTGAGAATAAAGCTTCCTTTCTCCATCACCCAATTTTGGCTTCAGTCTCTTCGAATATTGCTGGGAAATTGTGCCAATGCAGTCACATCTGCCATGTTGTCCCCTCAGGCTACTGCTAGTTCCCTGGAGAGTTGGGACATTCTCGGAGTGCCTGTTCAGCCATGTTGTGCCCTCAGGACATTGTCTATATCCCCGCGATATCTGGAGAGCTCTGGTTACTCCTCCCCCCCCCCATTCTCATGAGAGTTATCATCCTATCCTGGAGTGCTATGGTTACTCCTCCCCCTTCCCATTCTCGTGAAAGCTACTCCTATAAAAACCCTTTGTTTTCCGCACCTCGCTCTCTTGCCGGCGCTTCACTCTGGTGTTCAGACGAAGGAAAGGTTACTGCATGAGGCGGCCATTTTCTCTACCTCCACGTGGCCCAACCTACTTCTCTAACACCCAACTCTGAGGTGCCAGCGCGAATAAAGATTTGTGTTTCCTCTTCGCTCTGGACCCTCTCTCTCTCTTCTCTGCAGCCCGCGCACTACAACATCTGGCTCTACAACAGAATATCAGCATTTTTGCCTTAACAAAGCTAGTAGGAGCACGAACTTTGGTGCTGAGAGTGGTGTGGAATTATACCACTCTTATCTTATAACGTCGTAAATCCCTATTAAAATACTAGTAAGGAATCAAAGTGTCTACCTTTGATATAGAAAAACTACATTTCCCAGAATCTCTGGTACCAGGTAACTAAGAAGGAAAAAAATACCCTTGAGGAAAAATGCAAGGCAAATGACTAAACTGAACAGGATGTTTGACTTTGAGTCATAATTATCAGAAGCAGAGAAAGAAGCTGGAGAAGCATCAGCAGTATGGAAATAGCAGCATGAAGAAAGAGATGCATTTGGAACTGAGAACATAGGGCTGAGATGAACAGAGGATATGTGAGGGCTTAACCAGCAAGGGGAGAAACAATGAATGGCAGTGGAGAGGGAACAGTTACCAGGGACAGTTATGTTTTGAGTGTTTTTCACTGTTTCTATGACAATAAAATCCCATTTTTGTATAGTTCATTAATAAATATGTTTGTTGGTTTTATAGTATCCCTTATAATGTAATATTCTCAAATTAATTATTTCTGTGCTAATATAGGCAAGAAACCCATATTGATTTGGGGGACAAGAGCTCTACCTGCAATAGATACCATACATACTTAATGAGGAATGCATTCAAGATCTGTTCTATGGTAATATGACTGACATTAATTTATAATTATTACATGCTTTTTAAAAATTATTAGGGAACAGAATATTGGAAAAAAGAATAGAATCCTAGAAAGGAAACACTGAATGCAGGCTATTAAAAAGATAGCTTGCCTTTCAAATAGAAATAATATCTGCCATTTATTAAGCTCTTTCAATGTGTTAGGCATGCCATTACATGAGTAATGAAATACTCTAGAAATGAGTGATTGATTATCTGAGTAATTTGATAAACTCAAACATCTATTGCCTTTGTTTTCTGCTGTAAGACATTGCTGAGTGTTTTTTCAATAACTTGGAAGTGTGAGGTATTTAAATAGGAGACTAGGAAATTTTCATTTGATACGGATGACAAGATGTTTGATGGGGCTGTCAAAATGACAGCAAATTTCCAGTGCATTTATTGGGATTACCTGTGCTGACTTAAATTAAAAATGAAGCAAGGAAAGTATTCTCTCACATTGACCTATTTTGAGTGCAATGGAAACGAAGAGTAATTTGACACAGAATTATTATGATTCTTTATAGGAAAGCACTATCTCAATTCACCAAGAATAAAAGAGAATCAAGATTGTAGTAGAAGATTCTGGGCTTATTTCAAAGCTAACAGTCAACCCAATGGAGCAGAGAACTAAAGTCCCAGATACCAGTGGTGATAAAAATGGGATAGCTACAATCTCTAGGGTACTTGATGAACCACATTAAAATTTGGATCATCTTCCTATTCTCACCTTTTCTATTCCTACTTTCTACTTCCTATTTATTAAACATTTTATCCTGCCTCATAACTTACTGCCTTTCAGACACCAAGTTACAGATGCTACTATGATTCCATCCCAAATGCCATAGGCAAAGGAACTCACCAATGTGCCCTAGAACCTCACCTCTCTAGAGCCCTACCCTACCAGGTAAAGACAGAAAAGGTAGCAACAATACATATTGGAGAAGTTGTGGGGACAAAGGAACACTCCTGCTTTGCTGATGAGAATGTGAGTTGGTCTAAGCCCCGTGGAGAACTGTTTGGAGAACTCTGAGAAAGCTAGAAGTGGACCTTCCCTATGACCCTGCAATTCCTCTCCTGGGGATATATCTTAAGGAACCCAAAACACTCATCCAAAATGATCTGTGTATACCTATGTTCAGAGCAGCATAATTTGTAATAGCCAAAACTTGAAAGCAACCTAGGAGTCCAACAACAGATGAGTGGCTGAGTAAGTTGTGGTATATATACACAATGGAACACTATTCGCCTAGTAAGAGTAATAAATTCACCTTCTTTATCTCATCTTGTTGAGGAATTATACAGATGCTGTCTCTGCCCTCAGGTTTTGCCACTTCCTGCGATATTCTCGCAGTGCCCTTTTCAACCAATCCTGTCCCGACACGTCACTCCTGGTTGTTGCCCAATAAAGCCCTCCCACTTCCGCGCTCTCTAGCGTTCTCTTGTACTCTCTCCCCAGTGGTGAGAGAGCAGGGGACTGCCATTTTTTCCTGCTGACTCCATGTGGCCTGAGCCACCCTTTTTGATCCGTAATAAAGATTTGTGTACCCCATTTGCTCAGGATCTCCTCTCTCTCTCTGCTCCGCAGCGCAGCTCGACATCATCTTGGAATGAACTTGAAGGGATCATGTTAAGTGAGAAAAGCTATAAAAAGAAGGATGAATATGAGGTGATTTCACTCATGACAGAAGTTAAGAAATTATAATAGATAAAGAAACACAAAGCAGAACTTGAGCTGGAGAAATAAGAACAGATATGAAAACAAAGCAGAACTTGAACTGGATTTGGTGACTTGCACCAAAGTTGAGGATTCTGAGAGGTGCAGGGGCTTTCAGGTCCTGTTGCATAACAGTGGAGGAGGACCTGACCTGGGGGCTGAATATGTTTTGCAGAAAACAGAAATTTGACACATGTACCTATATTTACTGCAAACCATTAATCCCTCAATAAAACTGTTTAAAGAAAAGGAAGGAAAAAAAAAAAAACCCAAACAATATCTTCTTGAGTGGGAAGAAGGGATAGAAGAGAACCTTGGGGTTTTGGTACATGATGATGCAAAAGGAACTTGGTGGTAGGTCAGAGTCTTCTGCAGGGAATTTTCACAGGGAGATGAGCAATGTAAAACATTACCTCCCAATAAAAATTATTAAAAAATAATTCTTCCTTATGGTTTAAGTTTTATTTTTCATGGAAACAAGATTAAGGGAAACAGTGCTGGTAATCGTAGGCACTCATTTAGCAGTTGTTTGATGAAGGAACACGTTTGATGAGAAGAAATTATTTAATTTCTTATTATTAATTCTTCTTACACTGAGAATTGGAGTCTCTGAGTTCCCTTCTCTTGGATCTGGATTTAATTATGATACTGGACCAATGCAATCTGCTGTAGGCCTGGTCCATAAAGGAGCTAGCAGTTTTTATTTCCTTTTTCATGTAATATGAAACTAATAGCTAAGGCATCTGATTATTCTGAAGCAGCCATGTTGAAAGGAAGTACAAGCAATTCACTCAGGGAGGTTTCATGGGATAATGGAGAGAGATGTCCAAACAAATTTCAACTCTCTCAGCACTTTTTCATCATCTTAATTTATGCTACAGATATGGTAAGCAGACATACTATATTATACTATCCAAAACCTTTACCCATATAATAATATGAAATCATAATAAGTGCTTTTTAAACCAATATATTTTTTTGAGTGATATATTCCTTAGCAATAGATAACTAGACTATACTTTATCTGTTTACCCCCAGCTCCCACAGTCTTAACTCTAATACATGCATTGTCTCTCCTGTCTTAGGAGTTTTAAAAAGGTTAGCTTGCTATTATTAATTTATAAGAGCTTCTTATCTCTGAAGATTTTACTGTCTCGTAAGCTTGACTTTTGAGACCTCCATCAGCCTTAAAGGCTCTGTGTATATGCATCTTTCATAAAATGGAGAGAAACTGATTCTTTCTATATATTTATTCTTTATTTGCTCAGATCTGATTGATTAATGTGCAAATCACATGACAGTGCCGTGCACATTCTTGGCAGACCTGAATCATTTACCACTTTCCATCTTCCAACAAATGAATCAATTCAAAACATTAAGTATAAGTTAATGAGAAGGATAATTTTAGAGGGATGGTTTTTAATTCAAACCCACACATTAAAAAACATTTTTAAAAGGAGAATCACATTAGCTGTTATTAAAGTGTACTTGTGTTCATGCTTTGTAGCTAAACTCCATTCAGCTCACAGATCATCTTGTTACACCTACTTATCCAGCAACCAGAGGCAACAGAAGCTGCCTAAATATATTAATTTTGTTCAAAGGTAATTCTGTTTCTATCAACTATAAAACCCTTAAGGACAGATACTGGCATGACTGATCTCAGAATTGCAGTTAGCCAGTTAGAGTAACCAGTGAATGCTAATATGTATAAATATATAAAAATAAGCTTATCAATATCATTCAAAACTGGGAAGAGAATGCTTAAGTGTTTATTCCTCTATATTCCCCCACTTTCAAGTATTTTGTGGATCTTACACAATTATAATATAATCATGGCTCTTACACAATTATAATATAACCATGCTGGCAATACAGAATTATTGGATTATCATAATAATGTCCACAAAATACTCTCTATATAGAAGAAAAGACATACAAGGCCAGGTGGTGGTACACCTGGTTGAGAGTACACATTAACAGTGTACAAAGACCCAGGTTCAAGCTTCCATTCCCCACCTGCTGGGGAAAGCTTAATGAGAGATGAAGTAGGGCTGCAGATGTCTCTCTGTCTCTCTCTATCACCCCTTTCTGTCTCAATTTCTGGCTGCCTCTAACCAATAAATAAATACAATAAAAATAATTAGAAAATAAAACATTTGTGGGGCTAGGAGATAACCCACCCAATAGAATGTACACTTTACTCTGCATGAAAACCAGTGTTCAAGTTCCCAGCATCACATGGGAGCACAATTCATGACTCTGAGGTAGCTCCATGAATGATGGTGTCTCATTTCTCTCTGTCTTTCCCTATCTGAAGCTAAAAGAAAAAGTAAAGGCAGGGAGAAAGAAAGAAAGAAAGAAAGAAAGAAAGAAAGAAAGAAAGAAAGGAAGAAAGAAAGGAAGGAAGGAAGGAAAGAAGTTTAATGGGGACACTGGAGTCATAGATAGGAGGCCCCAGTGAGTAAGGAAAGGAAGAAAACATTTGTAATACATGATGGCAATTACAACTTGATTTAAATTAACACAAATAAGAGGAAGAAATTCATCTACCCATTGTAAATAATTACTGTGGCTACATAGCAAAAAGAATGTAAACATTTACCTTACATAAGTATGACTAGGTAGTGACATAGTTAAATAAATTGAAAAATGTTACTTCACAACAAAGTCCTCTAAGGAAGGGACTGAAACATAAGAGATCAACACAAGCAAGAATCTTATTCTTGGGACATCTTTAAAAAAAAAACTGTCTGTAGTCTGAATGAAACATTTAGTTGCATAATTTTTTTAACATGGCACTCAAGAAAATATAGTCCTTCAACTAACCAAAGAAAACACTAATTACAAATTCAGAGTGATCATAACATTAACAGACAGCTTCCTTTGGTTGATCACTCAGGATAGAAAATACCAAATATACCTCAGATACTTTAATTAGCTAAAGCTACATGGTAAATTGAGCTGTAGAAAATGAGAAGAATGTATCCAATTTACAAAAAAAAAAAAAAAAAGGCACTGAGTAAGTCTCAATTATTGTCCTTCTGTTTTCTGTAACCCAGATCACATTCAGCTTCCCAGTGAAGAGAACTATATCCAAATTTCCTACATTCTCAAAGATCTGTCCAGATGCTATCTATTTAAAAAAATGGTGGATGAGGGGGTCAGCGGAGGTAGTGCAATGGGTTAAGCACACAATGCACAAAGCTTAAGGAACCCAATTCAAGCCCCAGGCTCCCCACCTGAAGGGGAGTTGCTTCAGAGGCTGTGAAGCAGGTCTGCAGGTGTCTATCTTTCTCTCCCCATCTCTGTCTTCCCCTCCTCTCTCCATTTCTCTTGTGTCCTAACAATGATGACATCAATAGCAACAATAATAACTACAACAACAATAAAAAAATTTAAAATGGTGGTTGAGATTCTTTTCTACAAGGAATCATCTCCTCAGCTGTCAAAACACATATCAGTAATTCTGTGTGTTCCCCTCTGAAGTGCAATTATTTCCTAGTACTAGCCCCTCTGCCATTGCTCCTCTGTGGGACACAGCACTTGGAATTGATATGTGTGGACTCTGAAAACAACAATGAAAATGTGTCTTCATGGCAAATTAGTAAAGTATCCAAAAAAAAAAAAAAAAAAGAAAAGAAAGAAAGAAAATGTATGTGTCACCCTTTTCAGTTATTTTTCAAATCCATGTCTCCATGCCCCTTTTTAGGAAAGATCTTTGTAGGCCCTCCCATTGTGTTAAAAAAATAGTACATTTAGGGCTGGGGAGACAGCATAATAATTATGCAAAGGACTTTCATGCCTGAGGCTCTAAACTCTCAGATCTATTCCCTGGTACCAATTTAAGTCAGAGCTGAGCAGTGCTCTGGCCTGTATCTGTCTGTATGTCTCTCTCTCTCTCACACACACACAAATATATGAAAATAAAATAAATGAAAATTCATTTTTTGCATTTACTTATTTATTTTCCCTTTTGTTGCCCTTTTTAAAAAATTGATGTAGTTATTATTGTTGTTGTTATTAATGTTGTCGTTGTTAGGACAGAGAGAAATGGAGAGAGGAGGGAAGACAGAGAGAGGGAGAGAAAGACACTTGCAGAGCTGTTTCACAGCCTGTGAAGCGATTCCTCTGCAGGTGAGGAGCCAGGGGCTCCAACTGGGATCCTTACACTGGTCCTTGAGCTTCGCACCATGTGAGCTTTACCCACTGTGCTACCACGCGACTCCCAAAAAAAATTTATTTGAAAAGAATGTATGTAAATTCTGATAGATACATGCAGTAAATGAAAGGTTGTACAATAATCTGGGAAAAAATTCCTTCTGCATGGGCTTGGGATATGGATCGAACTGTCAAAATCCATGTCCAGTGGAGAAGCAATTGCAGAGGGCAGACCTCCGATCTTCTGCACCCCATAGAGATTTTGGTCCATACTCCCAGAGGGATAAAGAATGGGGAAGCCTCCAGTGGAGGGGATTGGGAATGATACACTGGTGATGGGAGTTGTGTGAAGGTGTCCCTCTTATCCCATAATCTTGTCTATCAGCATCAAATGACTAATATTAATACAAAAGAAGCTGAAAAATAAGAAATGCAAAGCAGAACTTGGGCTGGGTTTGATGTATTGTGTCAAAGTAAAAGACTTGGAGGATGGTTGGAGGATGGTACATGATGGCTGAGAAGAACCTTGAGGGGGTTGAATTGTTATGTGGAGAAATGTGTAGTGTTACATGTATACAATCTACTATTTTACTGTTGACTGTTAACAACTAATCCCCTAGTAAAGAAAAAATGTATTTGAGGCTGGAGAGACAGCATAATTGTTATGCAAAAGGCTTTTATACCTAAGGCTCTAAACTCTGAGGTCCAATCATTGGTACCAACTTAAGCCAGAGCTGAGCAGTGCTCTGGCCAGTCTCTGTATCTCTTCT
The DNA here is from genome assembly GCF_950295315.1 of Erinaceus europaeus. Taxonomy (NCBI): domain Eukaryota; kingdom Metazoa; phylum Chordata; class Mammalia; order Eulipotyphla; family Erinaceidae; genus Erinaceus; species Erinaceus europaeus. Next base: position 172,222,237 of record NC_080164.1, on the reverse strand, counting down.
TTGTCTGTCTCTCACACACATACATGAAAGTAAAAGAAATAATAAATATTTTAAAGGGGGAATATGTTTAAATTTTGATAGCTACATGAAGTAAATGAAAAGTCATATAGCAATCTGGAAAAGAATTCATTCTGCATAGGCAGGGGGTATGGATTGACTTGCCAATGCCCATGTCCAGTGGAGAAGCAATTACAAAAGCCAGATCTTCCACATTCTGCATCTCATAAAGAATTTGGTCCATTACTCCTGAAGGGGTAAATGTTAGGGGGAGATGATCATAGGGCTCAAATCCATCAGGACCCTGAGAGAGAAGTGGGAAAAAAAGGACATTCAGAAGTAGCAATATGTGTACATGTGGCTTAGAAAGGAAAAGAAAGCAGAACCATTTAAAAAAGGCAAATGTATATAAATATAGATAGTTATGAAAATAATAGTCAGCTCATATCTGTGACCTTGGGAGGATCTAATACAGTTTCCAATGGAGGAATGGGGACACAGAACTCTGGTGGTGACAACGATGGAGAATTATACCCCCGTCTTGTGTAAAATGAACATTAAACATGATCTAGAACATTAAAAAGATTACAGAACAAAAATAAAACGTTAGCTTTTGAGAAGTATTGGAGTGGAAGTTTACAAACATCGGTATAAATAATAGTTTAATTCCCATAATCACTTTTTTTCACTGCTTTTGTAGTGAATTTAAAGGACTCAGTACCCCCAGTAAATACTTGAAACTTATGATCTTGTAACCTATTCTTACACAAAGCCATTTGTTCATAACTCCTCCTCTTTATTATTTGACGTTTTACCAAGACAGGATTATATACATTGATGATGAAGTTTTTCTTTTTCTTTTATTTCTGAAGCCATTAATTCTATTGCTGTTGTCCTGTATGTAACAAAATGTGTATTTTGCTCATAACATAGTCCTTATGATACTACTGTTATTTCTGATAGCTCATGTGTCTGTCTTTTCTCACTGCATTATTTATTAACTCACACTACAACATGTATTCCTTATTGTACATGACACTGAAGATAAAGCTTGGGCATGATATTCTTCCTGCCTTTCTGGAGTTCATTATAACTTCATTAGTTGTCAACAACAGAGGGTTAGATAAACTGGTGAAAGATATCTACAATACTCAAGAATTTTTATGTTGGCATAGTATTATATGCTGAAAGTTTGTGACACCACAAAGTTCCAATGTTGAAGTTATCTCCTCACCTCCATTATGTTGATATTAGTACATGGAACTTGTAGGAGGTCATGAGATTGGGCTTCTCATGACAATGTTAGTGACTTCAGAAGAAGAGACCACAGAATATTCTCTCCCTCCTCTGTAAGAATGCTGATCTCAGCCAAATCAATGCAACCAGTACCACTTTGACATATTTCATTTTGGACGGTGTCCAGAGACTCCAGGTATGGAACGTCAATCCTCCAGCTCCATTACTCTGGTCAGATCTTTCCTAGCTCATAGGACGCCTTGATTCCATTTTGGGTGGTGCACTTTCTAACAAAGCCACAGAATGTAGCTATGGAACAGAGCCCAAGAGACAGAGCACATGTGCACATGTATTAATGTGTTAGGGGAAAATATAGACCTTAAAGCAAAAGTGTGCCATATTTTTCAGTGACTCAATAAGTGCTACAAGCAAGTAGAAATACCTAAAAAGCCACCATAAAGTGTTTCATCAAATAGTTTCTACTTAGACCTAGATACTCAGGTACTTCCTACTTCACTTCCCTCAATCACTCTTAGGCCAACCTTGTCAGAGAAAGTAAGGACTACAAAATCTGGATAATGGCAAGAGGCCAGCATACTTCAGTGATGGCTCTCCTGGTCACTATTAGGCCATCCAATTATCTGGGGCCCTAGTCAGGGAATCCCAGGATTCTCACATAAATATGATGGGCCTAGACCTTTAACAGATCCTTCTCTCCACCACTGATGATCATCTCCCTCAGGAACAGTGTGGACCTACTTGTGGGCCTCTACAGGACCTTGCCCTCATTGTGGAACAACAATGGTAGGACTGCCCCAGTCTCCAAATGGAGGCTGGCTCAACATACTCTGCCACTCAAGGAAGATAGGTCCTGAAATGAGTGCAGCCTAGTATGTTTCTAGCTATGACCATGGAATTCAAGCTCATACCTACAGGGATGCAGAGGTTACACAGACTCCTGTGCTAAATATGGGCCCAAGGTCAGATCAATGGGGATTGCAATTAATAGTTTTTATATATTTCCCCCATATTTGGGAGTTAGTTTCTTCCCAGATTCAACTTTCTAGTCCTATTCCCAACTCTAACACCATCTTCTCAGATAATACTTTCAGCCCACCTGCATGTTAGCTGTCAGGCTCAGGCATAATTAGTAAAGTCACGGGCTCCTTGAAATATACCAAAAATAGACTTCCTAGCTTTTTCCAAAATGGAGACCTCAAATATCATCTGATATTTTCTTACCTTTAGGTTCCTGATTATTAAACAATTTGTTCTTTTTTATATCTTAATGCTTTTCAACAGCAAGTTCCAGGTACAAATATGATGTCAACTTGGCTTCCCTGGGCAGATGGTCTCACCAATGTGTCCTGGAACCCCACCTCTTCAGAACCTTGCCCCGTTAGGGAAAGATAGAAACAGGCTGGGAGTATGGATTGACCTGCCAACACCCATGTCCAGCAGAGCTAGACCTCCCACCTTCTGCACCCCATAATGATCCTGGGTCCATACTCCCAGAGGGATAAAAAATAGGAAAGATTCAGATGGAGGGGATGGGATGCGGAACTCTGGTAGAAGGAATTGTACCCCTCACGATAATAATTAAATAAATAAAAATAAATAAAAAGACTACTACAAGCAGGTAGTCATTCAGAGGGAATAAGAGACGTCTCTTCTGAATTTGACATATGACATATAGGTACCCTGACCTTAGACTTTCAAACCTGTAGGATTATGAGAAATAAGTCTGTTCTTTAAGCCACCTAATTCTGTGATATTTTTGTTATAGAAGATCCAGATAGCTGGCATAACTACACAGAGAATTACATATCTACATGGTAGATTATTATGAAATACTTGAATCCTTATATTAATAAGTAATTATCTATCCCTTATTAATGGTTTATCCATGCATTTCATAATATGGGTGGTATTATAGTTACCATTAGGCACTTGTTAGGAAAACCACTTAGGAACTGGACAAGATTTATAAGACACTTATCTACAGCATTGCCATTCATATAGAATGTTCTAATGATTCAAAAGAGCTAAATATTTCTTCTGTGCTGTAAAATTACAATCACTTTTTTTTTGTATTTACTTCAGAAAGTACTTGCAATACCTTTCATAGTTCATAATTTATGAAAGAAAGCTTTTGTTGTTGAGAATGTAACTGTAACAATTATTTTTTTCAAAAAATATCATAATGTTTTCAAATGGTTTTTGATTATATCATTTTTTTTCTAGAAGAGTGAATATGGACTTAAATTCATTTTTCATAAGAAAGGATTAACTATTGTTTCTTGCAATCACACTCAGGGAGAAAGGAACAATGGCATCTCCATTTGAAAGAACTTTTGCTACAAGGCTGAAATTAACTTTAACTTCTTTTTAAATGACTCTAAAATAACCTAGTATAGTGGTTATCTCAGAGGTGAGAATTATCTGTTTTATTAGTTCTCTTAGACTGCATTTCACAGAAAAGTTCTCATGACTTACTAATGTGTTTCAAACCATTGTTCGAAAAGCACTGGATAATTGTGAAATGATAACATTTAAAATACACAAAGTCGTTGAAAACCGAGGTTCCATTATTAAAGCAAGTTGGTTATCAGTATCTCATTCAATAGCATATTGAATTTCTAAATAAAAAAAAAAACAACATTGAAGTACTTCAGGGCATTTCATGCTACTTAAATGTATGGTGTTAATATTTTATACTCATAAATATTGAAAAGATAATCTAAAGAAAAAGAGATAAAAGTTTACACAGAGGTAATGAATGCTTGATAGTGACATGTCTTGGGCCACAATTTAATGATTTGTATGAGAGAGAGAGAGAGTCAGAGAGACAGAGAGACAGAGAGATAGGGAGAGATAGGATGCCTAGATCCTCTCGCTTTCTTTTATCTGACGAATAGGACTTAACACGGCCCTAGAGAGAAAAGACACAATTTCAGTGGCATTCAGGAAACATGCCTGGGGAGGGGTGGATATATGATGAGCCAAGTGATTGGTGAGGCCAGATAACAGAGGAAGAGGAAGTCAGGTTAAACAAGGAGGAAATGGACTTCTGGGAGGTGTGGTTTGCATTATCATTGCTCATAATCCCATCTCTTCTGCAAGTGGTAGGCACAAGGGAACACAAACTTATGGTTGTCCAGAAATCCAATGGGCAGCATAGCTGAGCCCCTGGAGTCAGGCCCCACTCTCTGAGGAATATAAGTTACTAATGCTGCTCTCCAGAACATTAGTTATACTCACGAACACCTCACTTGTTCCTTCTTTTTTTTAAAAAAAATATTATTTACCTATTTATTCCCTTTTGTTGCCCTATGTTGTTTTGTTGTAGTAATTATTGCTATTGTTATTGATATCATTGTTGTTGGATAGGACAGAGAAAAATGGAGTAAAGGAGGGGAAGATAGAGGTGGAGAGAGATGTGAAGCGACTGCCCTGCTGGTGGGGAGCCTGGGGCTCAAACATAGATCCTTATGCAGGTCCTTGCGCTTTGCGCCACCTGAGCTTAACCCGCTGTGCTACTGCCAGATTTCCTACTTGTTCCTTCTAAGCTCTAGTTCCTCCTCCCCCTCTCTCTCTGTCTCTCTCTCACTTTGAGGTACCAGTTACATTAAATGAGACTATTTATAACTTGAACACAGGGAGAGAGGAGAGAGAGGGCTTTGGGCTCCTCCTGTGTGATGATAGGAAAAAACCCAAGTGGGGAGTGAGAGTGTTTCACAGACACTTGTCACAGACAGATGGGAAATTATACCCATGTGGTAACAATGTATCGCTTAACCATTTAACCCCCACATAAAATGATTTTTAAAAAGAGTTAAGCACAATGGCTGGTGTGCCCCCATAAAATGAAATTATATTAATAATAGAATGATTGGCTGGTCATAAAAATGCATCTCAATGGACAGAGCATGATCATTACCAGGTGCCCAGTCCAAATCTGAGCTCTGACACCCCATGGAAATACCATATATATATTCTACCTTTCAATGTTCACAAAGACACAATATCTAGCTTTAGCAAATGACCCATTTAACTATGTGTGGCATACAGAACGCACATGAGACTATAGACTGCACAAAAATGTATTACTGCAGCTTTTCCGTAATTCTGTGATCACTGTGCAGAAATATGCTTGATGGTTTTCTCTCTGTTCCTTCTGTGCAATCCAAAGAATTTGTGTCCAGATTCCCTGGTAAGAACTAATTGGCAACCAGTAAGCCAATTTGAGTAGCTCGATTTCACATCTGAAAGTTTCATTGTTGTTGATGAGGCCAACATGGAGGGGTGAATACTTTTTAATTCCTTTTAAATTATTATTATTGTTGTTGTTGTTATTACTGTTGCCTCCAGGGTTATTGCTGGGGCTTGGTGTCTACACTACAATTCCACTGCTCCTAGCAACCATCTTTCTTCCTTCCTTCCTTTCTTTCTTTCGTTCTTTCTTTCTTTTGCATTATTTTTTATAGGATAGGACAGGAATTGAGAGAGGAGGGGAAGATAGAGAGGGTGAGAGAAAGATAGACACCTGTAGACCTGCTTCATTACTTGTGAAGCGATTCCCCCTGCAGGTTGGGAGCCTGGGGCTCAAACTAGCACCTTTTCCCAGGTCCTTGCACTTTGTACTATATGTGCTTAACCCTGTGCACTACTGCCCAGTTCCGGGGTGAATGCATTTTAATATGAAAAAAGAATTCAGTTTTGAATTCTCCACTAAATAACATTAAAAATCTCATTGTTTTCCTTGGTAATCTGGAACAGCAATATGGGATTCTTTAATGAGAAACATTTTCTATTGCATTGAACCATAATATAGCATTGCAATTTTTATGAGAAAATCATAAAAAATGTTGCCTAACTTCTAAGAATTAGAAACAACAACTTTACCAGTGAAATTCAAGATTCAAATATATAGCAAGTGCCAATTAGTACTTTAAAAAGAAATTATCCCAGGATATTTAGAGATCCAAAGGAAGGAATTTAATATCACCTATGTAATCATACATTATGACTCCTTGGAAAACACTGTAAAGCTAAGTCAACCCTTGACCATTGATCAGAATGTCAAATGGAGTGCACATTATACAGCTTCACTCCTCAACCACAGAATTTAAAGGAAGAAAAACATTCTGATTTTTTTTCCTAATGCCACTTAAAGGATGAAAAAAGGACAAGCAGCGGAAGTTTTCTGGAAACTCTTCTAAAATACAGAATAATTTTGGGGAAAGAAACTATTAAACTGCATTATTTATTCCATTTTCTTTTAAATAACTTTTTGGTTTATAGTAATATGAAATAGTTTCAGTCTTTTCACCAACTGAACACCTGTATCCAAGGATCAATGCCAAGGAAATAACTTTGTGGATGACTCTACACATTTAAAGAGTCAAACCTACAACTCAGTGTCAGAAAACTCAGTGTCAGTAATTGAATGGAAGCTTGAATATATCAGTAATTAATTCTTAAATGTAGAATCTTTCACACTCTACTTAAGGATTGTGACTTAAACAGTATTCTTTTTCTCTTTTCTTGATAATCCAATAATTTCACACTGACAGCCTCTCATCAGGGGGATGTACTATCACATTACTGCTTTATATCCTTAAATATAAATACTTCCAATCTAAAATTAAATACACTGACAAAAATTTGGCTTCTGGCTGATGGATTGATGTCTTTACTTCAGAGAAAGAAATTCTCTCTTACATATATTTTACTGACAAGTGGCTTTGGAACTTTCTTAGTTGAAAAATGTATTCAAAGGGAATTCTTTATGATTATTGATCAATAAAAATCACGCTTTGACATTTTTATATTTCTCCAACACTATAGTCAGTGTGATATAGCAACTCGTAGGATATAAAAACCACTTGAATATTCTATTACTGAAATAGTATTAGACTTTGATAGCCCAGAGTGTTAAGTCTTAGACTGTTTGTCAACTACCTCTGGTTTGGCAAAATAGTTTACCTCTTTATTCACTAGTTGTCTCCACTACAAAGTGGAAGCACTAGAGTACAGCCAGACCTCACTCAATATCTAGGTTTTATTCTTGAAAAGCAGATTTTCAATAAAGATAAGCTGCCCCTTGCTAGTATTTCAGGCATAATGTGCTGTGTGGTAGCAGGTTTCTCAACCATCTTTGGAATGTTTATTGTCACCTCTTAATCATTGATGACATTTAGAATATGTTTTAAAATGTTTATTCAGTAGGGATACTGTATATTATACTGTCATGAAAACAGAGGGGAACACACAACAGAGTGCAGGTATGTAGACAGAAGCCCACGTTTAGTGTACTTTGACAAACTGTGGGAAGGAGACCGAAAGAGGCTATGTGAGATGAGATGCATGCTAGGAGTTGAGAAACTGAGCTGTCAGTTTCCATGACCAAGTTTCCCAGACATCTCTGCAATACTGATTCCTCAGTGCGCTAGCTCTAACCTCAAGTGATCATTAAGTGAGTTCTGACAGTATTTGGAAAGATTGAATAGTACAAAAAACTCAAACATAATGTGAGGAATAAGCTACCATTCCAGAAGAAGAAAAAAGATCCTGGGGCCAGGTGGTGGTACACCTGGTTAAGTGCACACATTCTAGTGCACAAGGAACCAGGTTCAAGCCCCTGGAGAAATTAATGGTAACACTACACACTGAACTCAATTCTAACTAAGTAGTAAATATTAAGATGAAGAGGACATCGAAAAGGTGCTCAAGAGCTATTATATTTAATTAATATGTTATATATATTTATGATGTATGAATATAGTTATCCTTACTTATTGGTCATTACTCAGGTGAAAGGTGTTGGGCTAGGGAATAAGTGGAAAAGAATAAGAAAGCCACGATTTTTTTTGTTTTGTTATTTACTTCCGGGTTATTGCTGGGGTTCAATGCAGGCACTATGAATCCACTGCTCCTGCCAGCCTTCCCCACCATTTTTTTGATAGGGCAGAAAAAAATTGAGAGGGGTGGGGCATATAATTAATTGATCATCTTAATGCACTGATAAAAGACAATGCTTTCCAAGTTCTCCAAGAACACAAATAACAGGATAGTGTATCTCTTTAAATTGCTGACTATACAATAACATGTACACTTAAAACTACAGCAACCAAGCTGTAATGGAATGGTACTAGCTACTTCAAGATGAGAAATGATCCGATAATATTATCTGTCAAAACTTATATAACACATTCTTTTATTTTATTATGTTTTATTTAATAATATGTTTGAGTGTTCCAGGGCTCTCACATTACAAAGTTTCACTTCTCTCCCTCTCTCTCTCTCTCTCTCCCACCCTCCCTCTACCCCCCTTCCCCCAATGCCATAATAATTCCATGCATCAGCTCTGGTGGCTTAACCCTGAATCATATGCCTGGTGAGGCCAACACCTTACCAAGTGAGCTATCTTGCTGGCCTCACCAATTTTGTTTTTTAACAGTTAGAACACTCATCAACTGACTAAAAAAATGCATTTTATATTGTCCTTATCCTTTTAATATGTGAATATAAATGAGATTTTCCTAACATGATCCTACAATGACACTACTATTTAATTTTTACAATTTTTAGGATTTAGAAATATCTATCTGACACAGTTTTTACTTGTGAATTTTCTTCTAATGGGAGATTTGTGTCTATTTCTACTATGAGGGGAAAGCATATATCATCTAGCTTCTTGGAAGTGGGAGAGATAGAAATTACAGAGTTAGTATATCTTTTTCAATTATGTGCATGTGTGTTTTCTAGCTTATTTTTTATTTATTTTTATTTGTTTGTGTTGGATAGAGAAAGAGATAAATTGAGAAGGAAGGAGGAGGTAGAGAGGGAAAGAGTCAGAAAGACACCTGCATCCCTGCTTTACCACTCATGAAACTTTTCCTTGCATGTGGGAACCATGGGGTTGAACCTGGGTGTACCACTGCCTGATCCATTTCTTTCTTTCTTTTTCTTTTTTTTTTCTATTTAACTATGACAGATTTTTACAAAAGTTTTGTATCAATTTTACTGCATTTTTTATAAAGTAGGATGAAAGAAGTTAAGTGCTGCACTTAGTTTTAGTTGTACCTGGTCTATATGTATGGAACTAATCTTTGCACCAAATATTTAGATTTTTTTAAAGCCTAGCTTTCTTTATATTAGCAATGGCTCATTAAGTCACTGCAAAAATCAGATAGTACTTGGGCTATACTAAATTAAATAGAAGTTTAAAAATAAGATGCCTCCACTTTTTCTTTCTTTCTTTCTCTTTCTTTCTTTCTTTCTTTCTTTCTTTCTTTCTTTCTTTCTTTCTTTCTTTTTTAATAGAATGGAAACACTGACAAGACCATAGGGTTAGAGGGGTACAACTGCACAAAATTTTCATCATCGGAACCCCATATCCCATCACATCCCCTCCCCTGATAGCTTTCTGATTCTTTAACTCTCTGGGAGTAAGGACCCAGCCAGGGTCATTATGGAGTACAGAAGGTGGAAGGTCTGGCTTCTGTAATTGCTTCTCCACTGAACTTGGGTATTACCAAGTCGATCCATACTCCCAGCCTGTCTCTCTCTTTGCCTAGAGGGGCAATAATCCAGGACACATTGGTGGGGTTGTCTTCCCTGGGAAGACAGGTTGGCATCATGGAAACATCTGGGACATGGTGGCTGAAAAAAAGTTAACATATAAATCCAAACAAATTGTTGATTTATTATGAACCTAAAGCCTGGAATATTGCAGATGAAGATTTTGGGTTTCCATTTGGGATATAGCTAGTAGGTCTATTTTAGGTATATTCCAAAGGGCCCATGACTGCTGGGAAATTTTGCAGATGTGGTCCATCCACCATGTTGTCCCCTCAGGGCATTGTCAATTCACCACGAGAGTTGATACTATAATCCTGGAGTACCTTGTTTACTCTTCCCCCTTCCCATTCCCCACTTAGATTGGCTTTCTAATGAGCCTGTCTGGGTGGAACAGTGGTCTTTGCCTAGGGAGAAGCTAGAAATTTTAAAAGAGCTCGTCCAATAGCAGTTGTCCTTGGGACACATTCATCATTCCCAGAGCCCATGGAATACTCTAGTCTTTGTGATTAAAAAGCGCTCAGGAAAATGGCGCCTCCTCCAAGATCTCCATGCAGTTAATAAAATCATGCAGGTCTAGGGCTCCCCCCAAAGGGTTTGCCTCTTGCTTCTACAATTCCCAAGGGAATTCCAATAATAGCCATTGATATACAGGATTGTTTTTCCTCTATTCCCGTATACCCACAAGATTGTAAGCATTTTGCCTTCTCTGTTCCTTCTATTAATAACACAGCCCTGCTGATAGATATAATGGGTGGTACTGCCCCAGGGTGTGGCCAATAGTCCTACAATTTGTCAAGACTCTGTTAAATCTGCCCTTTTCCCATATATTCATAAGGGCCTTAAGGTTCTTAATTATATGGATGACATCTTAATATGGGGAAAATTAGATACAGATCTCTGTGCCCTACGTGATTTTCTTATTCCTGCCTTAAAGAAAAGTGGCCTTAATGTAGCTCCTGAGAAGGTACAGGTAATTCCTCCAATATCTTTCTTAGGTTCAGAGATTTCTCTAAAGCAGATTCGTCCCTTAAAACCTTGTGTTACTTTTCCTTCTAATCTCACTCTTGCTTTTTACAAAGTTTTCTTGGAAATTTAAATTGTCTTAGGCAGTACCTTTATCTGCCTACTAGCTGCCTCCAACCACTGTTTGACCTGTTAAAAGGAAACAAACAGCCCTCCTCAAAATGTATGTTAACTCCCGAAGCCTCCTTGGCACTGGGAAGGGTTAACCAGGTTCTCCAAGACATGCACCTCGTTCAATTCTCCTCCTCCTCTCCAGTAAACCTTCTAATCTTTAACTCCAACCCCACAGTAGTGGGGGCACTGTGGCAGAACTATGGGGTTCTTGAGTGGCTTCATATGCCAGTAGGTGGAGCTCCAAGACTTCTTACCCAGATAGACACCTTAGCATTCATGGTTCACCAAGGAAGAAATAGATAAGTGCAGGTCTTAGGAAAAGAACCAGATTCAATTATTCTTCCCTTTTCTCTCACAGATACAGAGCGGCTCATAGGTCACTATTCTCATTTTGCCGTAAGTTTATTGGAGTTTCCAGGGCAAATAGATAACCATTTCCCTCTAATAAATTGATAGCTTCTTTACCTGTTTTGCCTCTACTAGTACCTAAACTTTTCTCTCGAGATCCCATCCCCTCTACTCCTACAGTCTTCACTGATGGTGGAAAAAAGGGAGCTGCTGCCCTTATATATTATCCAGATAAGCAATACCCTAAACCTCTCTTTCCTGAGCTTCCTGTTAATTCCCCTCAGTACAAAGAACTTCATCCTGTTTTCTTGCATTAAAAGCCATACCAGAATCCTTCAACTTTTTCTCTGACAGTGTGTACACTGTTAACTTACTTCCATGGCTTGCTCGTTCTTATGTGAGAATTGATGACAACCCACTTTCTCCCCTCTTAATTCAAATTGCCTCTATGGTCTGTTCTCAAACCCAACCACTGTAGGTTCAGCACCTTCGTTCCCACAGCCCTCTTCCTGGTCCCCTGTCTGAAGGGAATTCTGCAGCTGACCGCCTTGCCTCCACAGGAATTCTCCTAGCCTCTGTCTCTAATCCTGCTGACTTTCATTCCCTAACCCATATTAATCTTAAATGCCTTCAAGCCTGATTTCCTTATGTCCCTTTGGCACAGTTGAAATGTATTATTGCTACATGTTCCTCCTGTGAAGGTCTAATAAAAACATCTGCTATTCAAACTCTTGGGGTTAACCCCCGAGGCTTAAAAGCCAACGCATTTTGGCAAATTGATGTTGCCCACATACCCAACTTTGGCAAACAAAAATATGTGTTTTCCTCAATTGATACCTTTTTTAAATGTATGTGGGCAACAGGTCAGATGGGAGAAAGCTCAAAATAGCTTATAAGCCATATGCTCTTCTGTTTTGTTGTAATGGGCTTACATCTTCAATGTAAAACTGACAATGGGACTACATCTACCAGCAAACAATTTAAAGATTTTTGTTCCCTTTGGAACATTAATCATACTACAGGCATTCCCTATAATCCATAGGGACAAGGCATTTTCAAGAGGGCCCATCAAACCCTTAAGGGTCTATTAAATAAAGATAATGGGGGAATGTACCCCTCCCCCAATATCCAGCTAGCAAAAGCCTTAACCACATTAAATCTCTTTAATATTTACAAAAACTTGGATCTACCTCCTATCCTTCATTGGCAAACACCATCCACCCTCCCAGCTATTAAGGTCAAATGGAAAGACCCACTCAATAAAATTTGGAAAGGGCCTGAACCATTATTGACTGTGGGGAGGGGTTTTACATGCATTTTTCTGCAGAATTACTCAAAACCTATCTGGCTTCCTGCCTGCCATGTCTGGCAATACTTGCATGATGGCACTGTTATCCCTGAGGAACAAGAAACACTGCAAGAGGACTGGATGCAGGATTCACCCCAGGACCCATAATACGACATGGCGGAATCTGAAAACTCTTGTTCACAGAGCCCTCTCTCCTACCCCTTCTCTAAATATCTTATGCTATGGCTGGCCATAGTTATGTTTTGTGAGTGAGTGTTGGATGAACAAAATTTTTTGTATGACCCATTTTGCTCAGAGTACTCTGAAACTTAATTGACTTTATATAAAAATGCTGGATGCAGACATGGTTTCTGGAGATGTCCAGAAACAGTCCAAAAATTTTGTTTTTTCCTCTCAATTTTTTTATATATAAGTCTTGGTATAAATGTAAAGCGCTTAATCTTAAACTTAGTCTTAAACTGTGTGAGTAAAGATAGATCTAAATTCGTGTTTAAAAATGATATGTATTCGTAACAAAAGTTTTTCTCCTCCCGTGTGTTATAACTAAATGTTTCCCCATAGACAGGAAACTCTCCCTGCCCAACAGCCTTCCCTTGGCAACATACTGGCTCTTACTGCTCCCCTACTTGTCCCTTCCTTTTTTGTTATATCATTCAGGTTTATGCCCAAAAGGTTTCTGCTCACCCCTACACTACTATTCCTGTCACAGATCAAGTCTTTTACAGACATTGACCCATCTTAATGTGATGACAAGACAGAAAGATAGGGAAAGATGTAGAAAAATTTTGAGGAGATGGTGGAGCCTGGCAGAGCTTAATCTACGAGATGAATCCCTCCAGGTAAGTCTCTCTCTCTACAGAGGGGGTGAGCACAGGGGGGGCACATAAATCTCACAAGTTTGGTGGCCATGTAAGTCTTCCCTCCCCCACAAAAGGTCCTACATCTTCCCGCCTGAGCATGGTATTTCTTAAAAACATTTAAGCCTGCTCCACTCTAAATTTCCCATACTGTGGCCATTAGATAAAAGGAAAGGGGGAGATGCTGGGAAATTGTGCAGATGCGGTCACATCCACCATGTTGTCCCCTCAGGGAATTGTCAATTCCCTGAGAGAGTTCATACTATAATCCTGGAGTACCTTGTTTACTCCTCTCCCTTCCCATTCCTTGAGAGCTGTGATCCTATCCCCGAGTGCCTTGTTTCCTAGCCAATCATGTCCTGACTTTCTCCCATAAAAGCTCTTCTTCTTCTTCCCCTCGCTCTCTCAGCCCCTTCACCTGTGGACTCAGAGGAGGGTTGCTGCACGTAGCGGGAGGCAGCCATTTTGCTAGATCCACATTTCCTGCCCGCAATTAAGATGTGTGCTCCTCATCGGCGCAGCCCAACACATGACTTTACTAGTTTTTGCCTAAGCCTGAAATCTGATATGCAGGTGGATCAAGTTATTGTCTGGGGAGATGATTTCATGGCTGGAAAAGGGGCTAGAAAGCTGGATCAGGGAAGATAGTAGCTCCCAAATATGGCCAAATTGTATAAATATCATTGACTGTAAATCCCATCAATATGATCTGGGGCCCATATTCAGCTTAGGAGCCTATGTGACCTCTGCATCCCTGTAGGTCTAAGCTCATATTTTATGGTCATGAATAGGAATGCTCCAATATGCACTAATATCAGGCCCCATCTTCTTCAGGTGGTAGATAATATTATCCCGACCTTCCTTCGTAGGATGGAATGGCATTCTCTCCATGGTTCTTATATCAGTGTTTCAAGGAAATATGCCAGTTGGAGACATTTTTTTTCTCCAGACAGAAATTTAAGAAACTTTTTTTTTCTAATATCTGGATATTTTTCACAGAACCAGGTACATATATTTTCTCACTGTCATTTTCTATATCCATTGGCCTATGTTAATAACACCTGCTTATTTCTGCTTATTTCTTAGGAGTATTGTAAGGGTAAAATGAGCTAGTTGATGTGCAAAATGATAAGCTTCATGTAAATGTGTGATGTTACTGCTATCACCATCATCACCATTTGATTTCACAAAATGATAAACTGCATGTAAATGTGTGATGTTACTGCTATCACCATCATCACCATTACTAAAATGGTTATTGTAAATTAATGAAATAAAAACGCTTACAGAAAATAAACAATAACTAGTTAGGCAGATAAAATAAACCCAATCCATTTAAAAGATTATTGATAAAGCTGCAGTATTCCATATAGAGGAAGGGATACAGAATTGCATGTACTTTCATAGAACAAGGAAATTGGTTCAGAGTTTATTTAATGGCAATTTTAAAATTAGATCTGTTTTTCAACTGTGGTGTAGAGATATGAAAAAAAGAAAAAAAAATGCAGTAGAGTCACTCTTATTTTTCCTTTTGCTCCTACATGGGACATCTCTCCATCAGGCCAGCCTCATACATAGCCTTATGCTTGCCATCTTATCATTCCCCTTCACCTCCCCTGTGAACTTTCCCTGGCAATTGCATCCCACTCTACTCTTATTTGTTGCTGAAACTCCATTGCTCTTATAGCTTGTATCATAAAATTAGGCACTTAATTA
This sequence comes from Erinaceus europaeus, assembly GCF_950295315.1. Classification (NCBI taxonomy): domain Eukaryota; kingdom Metazoa; phylum Chordata; class Mammalia; order Eulipotyphla; family Erinaceidae; genus Erinaceus; species Erinaceus europaeus. The sequence goes on along the minus strand of NC_080164.1, from coordinate 172,207,051 downwards.
TACATTGTCTGGTCTAGTATTCTAGCTGTGTCATAGATATTTTTCTTTGTCATGCTAGATTATAACTTCCCTGAAAAGGATATATTTTTAACGCTTTACTGTGTTTTCCTTTAACTTTCTGGAAAAATACGGTCATATAGTAGATATTCATAGCACAGCTATTAATTGACTAAGTGACTTTTCTAAGCTCATTATAATTCATCAGCTCTATTATATTAAAGGAGAATGGGAACTCTGTGCTCTGTGGTAGGGGAAGATGAGAGTTTGCAGTGGGTAAAATGTGCTGACAGCTTTATTTGGGGGTATTTGGAGCTGTATCTCTGTGTTAACCCCAGTCTTACAAATCAACATTTCCTCAGAAAAATTATTTTTTTAATGAAAAAATTAAAAAAAAAACAAGTATGTTGAACAAGAGTCCAATACCCCTATGTGTATTGCTCTTGGTGATAAAATTATTTAGCACATCTGGACTCTAGCAACTACTGAGATAACTGGAGTGACCCATAAAAGGGCCATCCCAAATATTTTGCACACTCTTCAAGTTTTTGGAATGATTCACTACTGTATACTGAGTAGTCCAGTTAAAAAAATGTGTCTGGGTGTTATTCCATCATTTACTTATGATGTGTTGCTTCAGCTATTTGGTATGTTTTATCTCAAAGTGAACCAAAGTAACACAAAGAACTGATTCATAGTCCTCTGCTTGTTAGTGTTTATTTGTGAGTGAGATCATCTGGTATGCAGCCTTCTTCTTCTGGCTTCTCTCACTCAACATGATACCCTCCAGTCTGACACTCTTGGTTTGTCTCTGTCCCTTATTTACTCTGCCCCTAAAAGTTTACTTGATTGTTACTATATGGAAGAATAATGTGGTAAGGGTTAGACTTCCTTATAGAACTACCTACTATATCTGTAAACATCATAGTCTCTATTCTTTTACACCATAATTTAGACTTGTAGATTGTGTAAGAGTCTATCTTTTGGAAACAAAGCAGTACTAGGTCAGATGTATTCATAGTTCATGCTGGTTTGTCCTAATTTGTAAGCCCTGTGCCCCAGTAGAAGCCATGGTCTAACTTCTCACTGTTTATCTTTCAGAATCCTCAGTATTGAAGTAAAAAAAAAAAATACACGTTTCAGGATTACTTCTTCAGTATTGAAGTAAAAAAAAAATACAGCTTTCAGGATTACTTCTTCAGTATTGAAGAAAACATACACTTCAGTATTGAAGAAAATATACACTTTTCAGGAGGACTTCTTCAGTACTGAAGTGAAAAACATACACTTTTCAGGAGGACTTCTCTGACACTATCTTCCTGAAAAGTTCCCATGCATTTTAACAATGCATCTGGGACTCTCTCGTGTGGCAACACAACTGGTTCGTTTAAGTTCTTCAGTATTGTGACAGTCAAAACATAAGTATGTCATATGTTTATATATTTTCAAAAATAGTTGGTGACATGTAATTATCTTATATTTAAACTTAGGGCTAGAGATATTTAGAAAGATTCATCTCTTCAATTTCCTTGATATCTTCCTCCCAACTTTTTTGCAGGGTGAGGGCCTCAAACACACATGATTACACTGCTCCTGGGCGGGTTTTGTTCTTTCAAATAGATAGATTAGTTAGATAGAAAGATAGATAGATAGATGATAGGTAGATAGATAGATAGATAGATAGATAGATAGATAGAAAGAAAGATAGATAGACAGATAGGCAGACACTACAGCAGCAGAGCATTCTCCAGTGTCTCAGGACCTCTCATAAAATCCTGGGTCCAAACCAGGGCTGTGAGCATGGGAAGGTGCATACATTGCCCTTTTTTTGGTAAATCATGTATTTTCCAGCCTTTTAAATTTTCCAGATGAGTTGTCTTTCCCATATTAAATCATTTGCTTTCTCATCACTGAAGCTAAGTTCAGCTCCATATATATGGGGTTTTCTAAAAGTGTCCAGATTATCATGCCCAATGCTTGTGAACATATTTTTATATGATTAGAGGAATGAAAGCTGAGAATCATTTCACCTTAAGATAAGACTATTTCAGAATTTCTGTGGGTGACTCTACTCCCAACATGAGGGAGGCAGAAGAATCACAGCCAGAGAAAGAGATGTATTTCCTAAGTTGTGGTTTATATACACAATGGAATACTACTCAGCTACTAAAAATGGTGAGTTCACCTTCTTCACCTCATCTTGGATGGAGCTTGAAGGAAGTGAGATTTTAAGTGAGATCACCCAGAAAAAAAAAAGGATGAATATGGGATGATCTCACTCCTAGACAGAAGTTGAAAAATAAGATCAGAAGGAAAAAAAACACACACACACACAAAGCAGAACTTGGACTAGAGTTGGTATACTGCACCAAAATAAAAGATTCAGTGCAGTGGGGGGTGTTTTAAGTCCTGAAACATGATGGTGGAGGAGGACTCAGATGGGGGGTTAGAGTGTTGTGTGGAAAACAGAAATGGTACACATGTACCAACTATTTTACTGTCGACTGCAAACCATTTATCCCCCAATAAAATTAAAACAGAGAGATGTACTGACAGAAACAGAGCAAAGTAATTCAAAGGGTGACTTATAACTTAAAAGAGATCACAATTAAGTGCTATGCCCAGTCTTTTCTATCTTGGAAAATAAAATCCTTCCATGGAGTTCACAGAAAGGAATACACCCTAAGCATATCAGATTTTAGCCCAGTAAAGCTCATTTCAGATTTGTGAACTGTATATCTCTGAGATAAAAATAAAAAGTGTATTATTACAAGCTGTTATGTTTTTCTGCATGTGTGAGGATTTGTCACAACAACAAAAGGAAACTAATACTTACTGCAACTCGATCAATATGTCCTCTAGGAGTGGCAGTTTGTAAATGTGAACATTCTGATCCAGACAGCCAGAGAAGAATCCTCATTCGAATTCTTCACTTCCTAACTCTGCCATCATAGGTAGCTTATTGTAGCTACTGTGCCATATTTTCCTTATCTGCTTTCACTCTGGGTTATCAATGCTAATTCAAAGCATTCTTGAACAAACGTCATTTTTTCATATTTTAATATATATTTTTTCTTGTACATTACTAACTTAAAGTTAGCCTTTTACAGTCTGCTTTGAAGGCTGTTGCTCTGAGGAAGAGCCATGGTACACAGTGGGAACTGAGTATGAATTCTGTGCCAGGATTTGACTGAAGTCTACCTTTCTGAACTACTAGGTCCCCTTCATTAACACTGAGAAAAGTTCTTATAAAATTGACTGTAGAATTTTCTGATGACACACTGAAGCCAATAAGTATTTCAACAAATGAATGAAATGCTATATAAATTTTATTTCACAGGAATCAATACATTCAAATTGTAAGTTCAATTTCCTCTCTGGGGATTATTTTCATGTTTTAGATACATCTGTAGTCAATCTGAAAATTCTGATAACTGTGTGGTTATTATATCCAACCACTCCACAGATAATGAAATACAACTAAGGTCAGCAGGCATTATCCTTAACAGTGATATTTGAAAATTTTCTCCAAACACTGCCAATTTTTGTTGAAAACAATTTTTGTAGAAAAAGAAAAATCATTTGAAATGCAGAAAAAATTACTTTAAACTCACAAATTCATATTTAATGACTACAGAATGCAGTTAGTTCATGTAAAATGACTCTTGGGTCACTGTTTTGACATTCAGTTATGATATTTGAAGGTTCACTACATGATACAAAAACATGTCTTTCCTTACTCTAACACCATGTGCATGGCATACTGAGGGTAGGGGAGATTAGTTAATTCCATAAAGTAGCTCATAAACATTTTAAAAACCAGTTAGTCAGCTTTGAATTAATACAAAGAAAGACTGACTTCTACATCAAGATGTAGACAATTGCCTTTGAAAATAGTATATTTTCCAAATGAAAACCCCATGTCTGCAGCTTGCAAAACTCTATGTCAAATAAAGACGTAAATCTTCACTTCTGATCATACTAATCTGACACTGGAAACGCGATTTTTTTTTTCCTTTGAAAAAGCAGCATGTAGTGTTCATGACCAAGACCTCTACTCTTTTAAGGGATCCAAATTGATTCTGCTAATATAGAAACTGCCTTTCTCAGATACATTTAACCTTTGGTTTGAGTGGAGTTTTAAAATCTCTCTTCTACTATGTTGGAAGTGACTGTAATGATTTTTTCTCATGCTGATTCTTAAGTGTTTAAAAGAAAACAACAGTTGATGGCTCATCAAGGCTCCTGCAACTCCCTTAAGAGTTGACAACTCCCACTTGGAGACTGCATTAGCTAGACACTTGGAGGGTGTCATTAGCGGTGCTTATTCAAAGAGAAGCTACTAGGAGGCAAATCACCCCCAGAGATTTCCTGTAGACACTTTGACATACCCTTTGCCCTCATTTCAAAATGAGATATCATTCAAAGAGCAAACCCATTAACAGATTGTTTGGATTACCTTGAGTATAGATGAACTCAAGTTTCTTTGACTTCTAACCCAACTACTCACTTTATTATAGCAATGTCACAGACAAATGGCTCATAACATAGCCTTAAACCTTCTACTTCTGGATAGTAGTGTAATTTATAGTGTCTGAGGAAAGAGGCAAAAGTAATAAAATTTTCTAGAAAAAATAACATTACATAAGCCATAATCAACAATAAGCCCATATTACCAATCAACTAGAGATGGAAAAGATGGTTTTGAAAGGAAGATGTGAGTTTGGGGTAAGAGTGTTGGCTATCACATGGTTTTGCCAAGTCGTATCCATGTGTCAGCTATTGTACTGTAAACTGTTAACCCTCCAATAAAATGATAACAGGGGGAAAAAAGTAGGAAGCTGACCAAACACAGTATGTGGCATTTGTTTACAAACTCCACATAGACATTTCTCTCAAAAGTCCTCAATGTACTGGTCATATAGACACACATGTATACTTATTTATATGTGATCATGGGCAGGCAGTGGCACACCTGATTAAGCACACACTTTATAATGCAAAAGGATCTGGGTTCAACCCCCTGGTGCCCATCTGCAGGAGGGAAGCTTCACAGCTGGTGAGGCAGGGTTACAGGTGTCTTTCTCTCTTTCCTTCCCTATCTTCACTCTAAATTTCTCTCTGTCTCTATCCAATGATAGATAAATAAAAACATATATGATAACATATACAAAATAGATATTCAATATATAGGTATGTCTCATTTCATGTTAATTGCTAGTATAATCCTGTGTTTTAGATGCTGTCAAATCAACATTAAAGGCAGGGCATACGGAGTCATTTAAGAGGGTTTTGAATGCAAGTTTTATTTGAGGTCTCCTTTGAGGTCTTCAGTCTACACTGCATTGGCTTTTATTCCTAATGCTACTGTTTCTACCAATTGGTTTTACTTTTCTTTTAAAAAATATTTATTTATTTATTTTCCCTTTTGTTACCCTTGCTGTTTTATTGTTATAGTTATTATTGTTGTTGGTATTGATGTCATCGTTGTTGGATAGGACAGAGACAGATGGAGAAAGGAGGGGAAAATGGAGGAGGAGAGAAAAACAGACACATGCAGACCTGCTTCACCACCTATGAAGTAACTCCCCTTCAGGTGGTAAAGTAGGTTTGGAGGTCACTATCAAGACATTATGCTTCCATCCTTAAGACAGACTTAGATTCATTTTCTTCTCTATATTTATTTCTATCTTCACTTCCCCTCTAGTAGCTTTACTCTTTTGTATAATTGTGAATTTACACACAAGAAGTGAAATTTAACCCCCTAAAAGCTCTGCCTTAATCCTAATCCCAGAAAGAGTGATTGCTATTTTATTCAGAGAAAAGGTCTTTGTAGATATGCTAAGTTAAAGACATTGAGAGGAGTTTTTCCTTGATTGTCCAGATAGGTCATAAATGTAGTTATGAGCCCTCTTTTTTTTTTTGACTCCAGGGTTATTGCTGGGGCTCTGCACTAAGAATCCACTGCTCCTGGAGGCCATTTTTCCCATTTTGTTGCCCTTATTGCACTTGTTGTAGTTGTTATTGTTGTCATAGCTGTTGTTGTTGGGTAGGACAGAGAGAAATCAAGAGAGGAGGGGAAGACAGAGGGGGAGAGAAAGACAGACACCTGCAGACCTGCTTCACCACTTGTGAAGCAACCCCCCTGCCGGTGGGGAGCTGGGGACTCGAAGCAGATCCTTACAAGGTCCTTTTGTTTTGTGCCATGTGCTTGTAACCCGCTGTGCCCAGAACCCATGAGCTCTCTTCTAAGAGAAAGTGAAACATCTCTCTCTCTCTCTCTCTCTCTGTCTCTCTCTCTCCTCTCCCTTGGGTGTCAGCAGTCTAGAGAGAGACAGATATGCCAAAGTAAGGAGAACTTGGAGGCAGAACAAAGACGGGCAGCAACAAGTCAAGAAACACTTAGAACTATCAGAAGCTGGAGAGGAATGGATTGTCCCCAAGAGATCCAGGAGTGAGTATGGCCAGGCTGACACCTTGATTTTAGATTTCTATTCTCAGTAATCATCTGAGAATGATTTTGTTGTTTTGTCTCAGAAATTTTGTGCAATTTATTATGGAAGTCACAAAACTTAAATCTCTTAAATTCTGAAAACTGGGGATGGAGGGCTTACACTGTAAAAACACCTCCCACACCACTAGGTAACACACTCAGGCAGATATTTGCTGACTTTCCCTTTGCCCATCCTAATGGCAACCAAACAGTTGTTTTTCTTTCCTTCCTATCTTCCTGTTTCCTTCCCCCAGACAGTCTTCTGATTGTTGGGATGTAGCCTGTGATCAATAGATATTTGTTGAGCAAATCAACCTGATTACAGTGACCTCAGCAGAACCAGGACATTTCTGGGGAAAATAAAAGGTGATTGATCCTGAGAAAAGTGCTAGTTCCTGCTTGGAAATACATCAATTTTCTAACACCTGCTCCAAAAAGAACTTGGGACCTGTCAGCATGTCTAGTCAGGCAGCCTTGTGATTTGCAGGAAAGTAAATGTCACTGAGGAATCCAAGAGTGACTGTGGATAGGTCTGCGGGTGCAGAGCCATTCATGACTTAGTCATCAGAGGGGTCTGCATCCAGCCTAAAAGGTAAGACAGGTTCTAACAACAATCCCTAAAATGGTAGAGACATGGGGAGAGCTGGGCAATACACAAATAAAAATGGTAAAGCACAGACTTAGGATTCCATCTTTCCATGTCAGTTTGAAAGTTTGGAAAAGTTATACTAGACTAGGAAATGAATTCAGTGCTCCTTTTTTATATAATAAAAATACATTTTTCTTTCTTTTGTTCTCTCTCTCTCTCTCTTTCTAAGAGACAGAGAGGGAATGAGAAGAAAGAGAGGGAGAGAGACAGGGGTAGCACTGCTTCGCCACTCATGAAGCTTTTATTCTGCTAGGGGTTTGAATCTGGATCTCTGCACATTGTAATGTGTGTGCTCTTCTGAGTATGCCACAAACTGACCCTGGATTGGGTAATTCTTAATATGGGACCTTCATACTCAACCTATTACCTGGCCAAAATATAATTGCTCTATTATGCTGGGACTGACAATCTCTCCCTCTCTCTCTCTCTCTCTCTCTCTCTCTGTCTCTCTCTGTCTCTCTCTTACTACCCCCCCTCTGAATTTTCTATCTCTCAAATATACCAGGCCTGAAATGAATTCTCCCTCCTCTTTCTCCATGTGAATCCCTTATCCTTCTGGTTTCAGAGTCCATGTCACTTAGGCACTTTTTCCCTTTTCCCCCAGACAAGACCAATGATATATTCTCCTCTCTCCCTTATCAAGCTATGCACTATCACATAACTCAAGAAGAATTAGTTATTTATTTGATGTCTAGCTACAATAGAAACTTCAAGAAGTAAGTGTTCCTGTTTTATTCTCTTTCTTACCAGTATATCCCCAGGGATCTAACCAGTGCCTGAGATGGAATAAGTATTTGCCAAGTGAATGAATAAATATGTCCTTGTATAATGTCATCCTACTGTATCTTCAGATATGTCAGTTAAAAATGAAAGTATATGGGGGGGGGGCGGAGCCAAGATGGCGACTTGGATGCAGTGGCTGGCTTGAGATCCAACAAGCAGCAGCCTGTGATGGGGATTCTCTGGATAGTATAAGATACTGGGCTGTCAGCAGGAGGGTGAATAAAGGGTACTAAGGGTGACACCACTCTTAGGTTAGAAAACAGAGGCCAGGGAGGAGTCAGGCGGTAGTGCTGCAGCTTAAGCGCACATGGCGTGAGCCCAAGGACCAGTGTCAGGATCCTGGTTCCAGCCCCCCCCACCTGCAGGAGAGTCGCTTCACAGGCGGTGTAGTAGGTCTGCAGGTGTCTGTCCTTCTCTTCCCCTCTCTATCTTCTCCTCCTCTCTCCATTTCTCTCTGTCCTATCTAACAATGATGATATCAATAACAACAACAGTAATAATACCTACAAAACAATAAAAACAAGGGCAACAATATGGAAAATAAATAAATGTAAATAAACCTCTTAAAAAAAAAGAAAAGAAAACAGAGGCCAGGAGGAAAAGAAACAAAATCTTTTGATTTTTCTGAAGCTCAACCCTTCCTCCCAATCCAGAACTAGCCCCCAGAGGTGGGACAGCTGCTCCTAGCAGGCTCCCCGCTGAGCTATTTTCTTTACCAAGACTCCTGGCTCACCAGGAGTGTCATTCCAAGCCTTTTCCTTTCCTTCTCTCTCTTTTTTAAGTGGCTGGAGCTCTATTTGAGTGACAAAATACCTGACCAATCAGAGCCTCACCCCTGCTTGGGGGGGGGGAGACTACCTGGAGGTTTTTTTTGTTTTTTTTTTTGATACTTCTTACAATTGGCTGTCTTTGCTCAGGATGCCTGCAGCCAATCCATCCAGAGCAGTCCAAGCTGAAGACTGACTGTTAGGGTTTTTTTACTCTATTCTATTTTATTATTACTATTATTATATACATGTGTTCCTTGACCCCCTCCTTCTCAAGGTTGACCAAAATTAACTGTTGTTGTTTTTTCCATTGCTAGGTTACTGGGTGTCCTAGCCAGAGTGAGACAAACTTGTTTCTACCTCTTCCCTCCACTCCTTTTTCCCACCTCCTAGCTAATTAAAAAAAAAAAAAAACTCTTTCACTGTTCTTTAGGTTTTTTGTTCTTATCTTCTTTTCTTCCTTCCTCCTTCTTTTGCTTTCCAAATTCATTGATACTTATTTGTGAATTATTTTGGGGAAGAAATATGGCTCAGAGTGGACTCTGTGTGTATGTGTGTGTGTGGGGGGTATTTCTTCTCTACTTCCCTTTCTCCTCTTGCTAACCCTAGAACTTACAGTAGACAGTAGATTTGCATAATTGTCTATTCTTGCTTTCCCTTTTTTCCTTTCTATTTCTTTTTCCTTTGGATTTGATTGCTATTTTTTCTTGCACTGGAGGTGTTTTTTGGCTAACTGGTATTGGTTGAACTGCATCAAATCTTGCTTCAGTTACTATTATTCTAATTTCTGAGGTTGGGTGACTACATTTTTAATAAAGGTGTTTAATATAGCTTGGCTAGTACTCAAACAGTTCTGTTGTACACAACAACTGAAGAACAACAGAACAGAAAAATTAAAAAAATAACACATCAATAAAAAGAAAATGATTAAATCAAGAGCAAATAAAACTGCTACCACAATGAATCAAGAGAGGAGTCCAGAAGAAACTCCAAATCAGTCAGAAGTAACCATAGATAAGAAAAGTAGGTGAGCAATAATAAAAATAATAATCACAGAAATGAAGACAACTATGGAAGAAAGAGCTATCAGAATTAGGGAAACAACAAATGAGACCCTCAAGGAAAATACTAGCTACCTCAAGGTAATTAGAGAACTGAATGCTGAAATAGATGAACTAAAAGGTCAATTAGCAGATCATGCTAATACTGTAACTGAACTGAAAAAAGAAGCTGAGAGAAGGGAAAGCAGACTATCAGAAGCAGAAAACAGAATTAGTGAGACAGAGGATGAGCTAGAGAAAACTATGAAAGAACTAAATGAGCTCAAAAAGAGATTGAGAGACAGTGAAAACAAGAGAGACTTATGGGATGATCTCAAAAGAAGTAACATTCACATAATTGGCCTACTAGAGAAAGAAAGAGAGGAAGAGGAAGAGGAAGTTAACATTCTAGAGGAAATAATAGAAGATAACTTCCAGACCTAAGTAACAAAAAGGACATTAAGAATCAAGAGGCTCAGAGAGTCCCAAACAGAATCAGTCCAGACCTGAAGACACCTAGACACATCATAGTTACAATAAAAATAAGTAAGGATAAAGAAAGGCTGCAAGAGAAAAAAAAAAGTCACATAAATTGGAAAACCCATAAGATTATCAGCAGACTTCTACTCAAACTCTAAAAGCCAGAAGAGAATGGCAAGATACCTATCGAGCTATGAATGGAAAAGAGTCGAGCTATGAATGGAAAAGGGTTTAAACCAAGGATAATATATCCTGCTAGACTTTCATTCAGACTAGATGAAGGGATCAAAAGCTTCTCAGACAGACAACAGTTAAAGGAGGCAATCATCACCTGCCCTGAAAGAGGTTCTAAAAGACCTCTTATAAATAAGAATATCACCATAATACTTGCCACATATCAGTACAAATAAAAATGTCAAATAATGGCATTAAAATACATCAAATCCATAATAACAATAAATATCAAGACTTAAACTCACCCATTAAAAGGCATGGAGTATGAGGATGGATCAGGAAACACAATCCAATGATATGCTGCTTGCAAGAATTCCATCTCACCCAACAAGACAAACATAGGCTTAAAGTGAAAGGATGGAAAACTATCATACAGGTTAATGCACCACAAAAAAGGCAGGAATAGCCATTTTCATCTCTGACAAAATAGACTTTAAAATAAATAAAGTAATAAAAGCTAGGCAAGGCCATTACATAATGATTACAGGATCAATTAACCAAAAAGATTTAATAATTGTTAACATCTAGGCACCCAATGAGGGACCATCTAAATACATCAAACACCTACTGAGAAACTACAATACATCAATAGTAATACAATAATAATGGGAGATTTTTACACACACTCTCACACTTATATCAACAAAGCAGAGAATCAACACAGACACAAGCAAATTAAATGAAGAGGTGGACAGACTAGACCTCCTGGACATTTTCAGAGTTCTTCACCCCCAAAAACTGGAATACACATTCTTTTCAAATCTACACAGCACATACTCAAGGGTAGACCACATGTTAGGCCACAAAGACAGTATCAACAAATTCAAGAGCACTGAAATTATCCCAAGTATCTTTTCAGATGACAGTGGAGTAAAGCTAACATTCAACAACAAGCAGAAAATTACTAAAAGTCACAGAATTTGGAAACTCAACAATAGCCTGCTTAAGAATCATTGGGTCAGAGAGACACTCAATCAGTAAATTCAAATGTTCCTGTAAACAAATGAAAATGAAGACACAACCTATCAAAATACTTGGGAAATAGCTAAAGTAGTACTGAGAGGGAAAATCATAGCCATACAATCACATATTAGATAACAAGAAAAAGGTCAAAGAAAGGAATATTCATCATCAAAATGAATATTCTCCCAGAGCCATATTCAGATTTCATGTGATACCTATCCAAGTTCCACCAGACTTATTTAAGAAAATAGAACAAAAACTACAATCATTTATATGGAACTAAAATACACCTAGAATTGCCAAGACAATCTTGAGGAAAAAAAACAGAAATTGAGGCATCACACTCCCAGATCTCAAACTATATTATAAGGCCATCATCATTAAAACAGCCTGGTACTAGAAAAAAAACATAGGCACAAAGAGCAGTGGAACAGAATTGAAAGCCCAGAACTAAAACCCCACACTTATGGACATCTAATCTTTGATAAGGGGGACCAAAGTATTAAATGAAGGAAGGCGGCTTTCTTCAATAAATGGTGCTGGGAGAACTAGGTTGAAACATGCAAAAGTATGAAACTGAACCACTTTATCTCACCAGAAACAAAAATCAACTCCAAATGGATGAAGGAACTTGGATGTTAGACCAGAAACTATCAAATACTTAGAGAAAAAAATGGTGGAACACTTTCCCACCTACACCTCAAGGACATCCTTGATGAAATAAACCCAATTGCAAAAAAGACTAAAGAAGAAACAAACCAATGGGACTACATCAAGTTGAAAAGCTTCTTCACAGCCAAATAAACAATCACACAAACAAAGAGACCCCTCACAGAATGGGAGAAGATCTTCACATGCCATACATCAGACAAGAGACTAATAACCAAAATATACAAAGAGCTCAGCAAACTTAGCACCAAAAAAGCAAATGATCCCATCCAAAAATGGACAGAGGAGATGAACAAAACATTCATTACAGAAGAGATCCAAAAGGCTAACAAACAAATGAAAAGTTGCTCCAGTTCACTAATAGTCAGTGAAATGCAAATAAAGACAACACTGAGATAAAACCTCATCCCAGTGAGAATTTAAAAAAACAAACAAACAAAAAAACAGCAGCAACAAATGCTGGAGAGTCCATGGGGAAAGAGGAACACTTCTGCACTGCTGGTGGAAATGTAAGTTGGTCCAGCCTCTGTGGAGAGCAGTCTGGAGAACTCTCACAAGTTTAGACATGGATGTTACACATGCCCAAGTAATTCCTCTCCTAGGAATATAACCCAAGGACTCCAAAACACCCAGTCAAAAAGAAATGTGTACACCTATGTTCATAGCAGCACAATTCTTAATAGCTAAAACTTGGAAGCAACCAAGGTGCCCAACAACAGATGAGTGTCTGAGAAAGCTGTGGTATATATACACAATGAATACTGCACATGTATTAAGAAAAACGAACACACCTTCTCTGACCCATCTTGGATGAAGCTAGAAGGAATTATGTTAAGTGAGCTAAGTCAGAAAGCTAAAGAAAGATGAGTATGGAATGATCCCACTCATAAACAGAAGCTGAGAAAGAAGAACAGAAAGGAAAACTCAAAGCAGGATTTGACTGAATTTATAGTAGGGCACCAAAGTAAAAACACTGGGTTGAGGGTGAGGGTGGATGTTCAGCTTCAAGACGTGGGGGTGGGGGGGTGCAGGCAGGGGAGATGGGATGGACACAGTCTTTTGGTGGTGGGAATGTGCCTATGCACACTCCTATCAATTTGTAGACAGAAAATAACAAATTAATATGAGAGGGGAAAATTGATTGAATGTCTCAAACTTTTTAAATCACAGACTGAGTCTTTTTAATACAGAGGCTGAGTCTTTGATATGTAGACTCTCTTTAAAGCTTAGACCAGGGAGAACAGAAGCAACTGGTGGCACAGCTATATACAAATAATGTCAAAAGACATAAATTATGGTGATGTTGTATATGATATAGCAAATCCTATCAATGAGATTTTTCAAAGTTAACCCAATTGCCCAATGATGTGATTATAGAAATAACTATCTGATGTCTTCTTAAATCCTAAGACAGCAGCAACCTCCCACTTCCTCTATAGAGTCTATATTTCCCCCAATCCTAGAACCTCTAGGGTGGGGCTCACTTTCCTGCATGCTTCTCTTAATTCATAACAAATGATATTTCATCCTCTGATGCCAACCTAATCAATACAACTAGTATCACCTCAGCATGCTTCACTTCTGAATGTTCCAAGAGCCATCAGGCATGGAATTCCAACCCTTCACCCTCATTACTCTGGTAAGACCTTTCCCTTCATAGGATTATCTAATTCCATTCCAGGAGGTTAACTTTCTAACAAAGCCCCAAAACCTAGATATAGACCAGCTTCCATGAGATAGAGCATATGTTCACATGTATCCATAAATTAGAGCAAAATATATACCTGAAAGCAAAAATACACAACAATTTGTAGTGAGTCAGTATCAAGTTCATAATGAAATAGTGTCTACTTACATGTAGATACCCTCCTCACCTACTTCCTATTATAGTTCTCTCACTCTCTCCAAAGCTAACCTCATCAAAGCAAAGACTACAAAAGCTAAATAAAGGCAAAAGCTTGGGATACTTTAACGATGACTCTTTAATCACTATCATGCCACCCAATCAGCTGGAGCCCTATTCTGGGAGTCCTGAGATTCCCAAGCAGACATGATGGGCCTAGACCTCAAATCAATCCCTCTCTCCATTGTTACTGGTGATGTCTATCAGGAACAACACAATATACCCCTTTGTGGGCCCCCATAGGACTTTGCCCTCAACTTGGATCAACAATGGTAGAGAATGTTCCATCCTCCTAAGGGAGGCTGGACAATATACTCTATGGTACACCTGAGGAAGATGGGTCCTGATATTGGGGCAGCTTGGAATGTTCCTTTTTATGACCACAGAATGTGATTTCAGAGCTACAGTGATTCAGAGGTCACATAGGCTCCTAAGCTGAATATGGGCTCAGATCACATGAAATCGATGGGGTTTACAGTCAACAATATTTATACAGCTTTCCTATATTTGGGAGCTACTCTCTTACCTGATCCAGCTTTCTAGTCCTTTTGCCAGCCATGATATCATCTCCCCAGACAATAATTAGGATACACCTGCATATCAGATTTCAGGCTCAGGAAAAAAAAAAAAGAAAAACACTAGTATAGCCACATGCCTTTTGGAATATAGCTAAAATATGCCTACTAGCTGTTTACAAAACAGTGGCACACTCCCCCCCCCCCCCCAGAACTCTTCACCTTCACTATTCCAGCCTTTGGGTCCATGATTGTTCAGTAATCTGTTTGGCTTTGTATGTTAACTCTCTTTTCAACCAACATGTTCCAGATGCTAGCAGGATGCAGACCAGACTTCCCTGGACAGACTATCCCACCAATGTGTTCTGGAGCTCAGTTTCCCCAGAGCTCTTCCCCAAAAGGGAAAGAGAAAGACAGGCTGGTAGTATTGATCGACCTGTCAATGCCCATGTTCAGTGGGGAAGCAATTATAGAACCCAGACATTCAACGTTCTACATCCCACAAGGACCTTGGGTCCATACTCCCAAAGAATTAAAGAATAAGAAAGCTATCAGGGGAGGGGATGGGATACAGAGTTCTGGTGGTGGGAATTGTGTGACATTGTACCCCTCTTATCCTATTCTTTAGTCAATGTTTCCTTTTTATAAATAATTAAAAAAAAAAAGAATAGGAAAGCTCTCAGGGGAGGGGATGGGATTTGGAGTTCTAATGGTAGGAATTGTGTGGAGTTGTACCCTTCTTATCCTATGGTTTTGTCAATATTTCCTTTTTATAAATAAAAACTTTTTTAAAAATGAAAGGATATTAAGGAGAAAGTAAAGTCCTCAACACTTATTAAATTTTAGGTGTACTTCTCTTATACCAGAGATATTATGACATATGTTATTAGTATACAACTAAGAAAGAAATATACTCCTATAAAAAATAAGAAAAAAAATTGTCAGTGAGTAAAAGACACCTCAGTTTATATATTTGCCTCCAGAGTTACCACTGAGGCTTGGTGGCTGCACTACAGATCCACAGCTCCTGGTTTTTACCACTTTTTTTATTGGATAGGGCAGAGAGAAATTGAGACGGAAGGGGAGATAGAAAGGGAGAGAGAAATATAGAAACTTGCACACATACTTCACCGCTTGTGAAGCCACTCCCCTGCAAGTGGGGAGCCAGAGGCTCAAACTGGGATCCTTGTAAGGCCCTTGTGTTTAGCCTACTGCTTAACCACCCAACATCAACACATCCTGTTTTCAGATGTCCAAAAGTACAGGTAGTAAAGACCATAAGGAGAAAAATTACAAATAGATATTACATGTTTGCTCACCATGTCCTCTTTAGGTTACGATAAATGATCATTAAGAGGGCAAATATTATCACACCATCCATACCCCTTACAAACACACACATGCACACACACACACACACACACACACACATACACACACACACAGTTACTCACTCACACACACACTCACACTCACACACACACACCCTTCTAACTCCTAATCCTTCTGATAAGATGTCCATTATAAGTCTACCTCTTCCCTTTACTAAAACTGTTCTCCAAATTGCTGTTCTCAGTCCTTCTTCCTTATTGGTATGCTTCTAACTCTGCTTCTAAAACCCCCTTCTGTTTCATTTGGTTTAATCCCTCCTGCTTAACACTGTATTATATTTATATAACCACTGTTAACTAAGCACCACCCTCCCTCCAGGGCATTGGTGGTTCAGTGGTAGAATTCTCACCTGGTCTGCCCCCTCTCCTTGTCACACCCTGATTTTCACCAGTCACTTTTTTCTCCACCCTCTCTACATCACATCTTGTTTACACCCTACTTGGCAAGTATATTAGTTTTAGTTTAGCTTAGCTTGGTTTAGATTGTGTTGCGTTCCGCATGAATAAAGCCTGAAATGCGTACCACTCAGCCATGAATCCCTGGTCGTCTGTCTCCCGCCTGTGAAGCTAGTCTGGCACTTCCTCACCCTTTCTTATGATTGAAATTGTTACAGAATATTAGATATAGCTATGTAAAATAAAACTGTCAACATATATTTTAAATATCAATCTTAAAACATATAATTAAAAACAAAATATAAATGTGTGATGGATATTCCAATGTATTCAAAATGTAATTACAATAAAATGACTACCAATATTAAATTATTAAGACAACAAAAACTCAAGAAATAGTGAAGACGTGTTTTGTTTATTCTAGAAATCTTTTACTGACAAGCTAATTTACCCCCAATATTGAGAAAGTTTAGGTAATTCCTAACAAAATGAAACAGGAGTCTACATAGGTCAACATGACCTTAAATTTTATATCAAAGAGTTAGTTAAGCAGCAAGAATAACCAAACACAAAAATTAGTAAAGTCATGGGCTCCTTGGATCATCTTATGGGGTGTTGTTAAAATTCGGAGGCTCCAGCTGGCCGGGCTAGCTTCACGGGCAGGTAACAGAGACGACCAGAGACATACGGCTGGGCAGGGAAGCTGTATTTCTTTATTCAGGAACAACGATTCATAAACTAAGACAAACTAATCACCAAACAGAACTCTCCTGCCTCCTTCCCCCGCAGCAGCGTCAAGCACTCTCTCTAACTCTGCCACTCTGGAACTCTCCCTTACTCTGGAACTCAGGAACCCTCTCGGGGTTCCTAGGGATGGGGCCAAGCAGGCCCGAGAAATTAGCAGGACTGATCCAATTTTCTTGGCGGGGGAGATCTAGAACAACCCAATGTAAAGCATACAACAATGGGGTAAGCTTACACTCGCCTTTTCCAGAAAGATCTATTCCTCTTACAACATAAATCAACAATAGTTCCATTGCCCTACTCCCTTCCATTATTTCTCCCCAAATACAGAAAATGTTCTTGTCTTTTGTGGTAGTCACCTCACAGTTTTCTACATTTACTTGTGTAATTATTTTATAATGTCTGGATCTTTCACTAGAATTGGGCACACTAGTGATACCCACCAAATATAAGTTGGCATTAAAAACGACAACATCATACACATCAAAATGCTAAATTCTTACTTATTAAATGAATAAGGCAAAGGAATAAGCACTTGTCACAGGCACATGGACAATAGAAAACCACATCAGTTCTGAGACTTGTAGGTGGTAGTATAAGGGATCAATAGATATACCCAGCAGCTAGCTTGTGACAGAGATACCTACCAAAGCTTTATGGACAATGCAAATGAAATGTACTAATTCTAATCAATAGGAACTTCAATTGATTTTTGTATAGAGTTGAGGGAATTGAGAGGGAGGTGACAGAGAGAGAGAGAGAGAGAGAGAGAGAGAGAGAGAGACATCTCCAGCACTGCTTTCATCACTTGTGAAATTCCCCTATCCCTGCAGGGGCAAACTGGGGACTTGGACTCAGACCCTCATGCTGTTACTGGTGTGTGCTGCTGGCTATGCTGCTGCCTGGTCCCAGGAACTTCTATTTTTAAATAATTTTCTTCATGAAGTATTCATTTTCTCCAGCTATTTAAAATTACTTTTGTCATAGATCATTTCATAGCAAACAATTTTGTCTTCCCCATAAAAATACTTCATAAACAATTTTTGCATGTATGGACCACTGTATCATGTGTATGTTTGTTATTTTTGAAACAGAATATGCATTCTGGGGTTAAAACATTACAAATGGTATTTCCAATTATTTTCTGTGGAAAATCTATGCCCATGACTAATGAGAAAATACTATGTTGGATTTACAAAGAATAAGCAAAAAACCAGACCAATATTAATAGAATCAATGCCAATTATATCTCGCCCTTCACTGGCAGTAAAAGCAAACTTGATTTAGATGCATGAAATTGTGTTAGGAATAATTTTGTGTGGAGGAAAACTGCTGTTTATCTTTGATGTCCTTCGGGACTTTTTGGTCAACCAGCTTCCAATTCTCTAATGCCTTGCTGTGGCTTGTGTGAAATGAGAGCAATCACTGTTTCTTTTTGCTTGAATAATGTGGATAAATGTCTTTTACGAAAATATACACCCTTCTACTCATGTGTTAATTTTCTGTTTTATCTGTTCAGCATCTATTAAATATGTCTTATATGGCAAACACCATGCCGGTTTATGAATACACGGTGATAAGAAACTCCAAAAGTCAAAATATAGCAATAAAATAACTACTTAACAAAGATTAAATTTGGAAATGTAAGTGGCAATAAAAATAGAAACAATAAAAAATAAAAATAATGTAAGTGATAGAGGAAACATCAGGATAGGTACTCAAAATCATTTCATTTTTTAATTTTTTTTCCAAAAAGGACACTAAGGCTTAAGAGAATAAAACTAGTTTAAGAAAGATCTTATAACTAGTGTATGGACTCTTTAGGCTTAGGTTTGGGTCTCTTGATCCCTCTAACAAGGAATTGCTTTTTGTGAATGTTGGCAGGTACCATGCCATTCATTTTATATAGAAAAACTCATTTTAACCTCCTAGCCATGATAATGAGTAGCTGTCAGTCCCACTGTACCATTGAGGAAACTGAGACTCTGTCATGCTTCCTAACTGCCGAAGTCACAGTCAGTAAATGTCAGAATTTGGATTCAAACTTGTTTGTCCACCCCTTCTCTCAAAACCTATACCACTGTTTCCAGCTTCTTGACTGTTTCAATTCATGCACTCCCATAAGTACATGGAATAATGTAGTCACTTCAAACTAAATAACTCAATTGATTACTTGCTACTAACTTGTTAGTTCTGAAAGGCATGCCCAAGATTCAATGTGAAGTTATTTTCAATGAACCCGCTTATTCTATCCTCACAGAAGCTGGTGGGAAATAGCAAGATCCCCAAGGCATCTCTGTCCCATCTATCTGCATTCCTAGAGAGGAAGGGTCAGAGGACTGAGGTCTCTATATTTCTCAGCAGAGGTCAGTCTCCACAACAGCATCATCATCTCCTTAGTTAACCACTGGCCAGAAAGTATACTTTTTTTTTCTTTTTTAGATAAAGATAGACAGAGAGGCTTAGGGAGTGAAAGAAACCACAGTACAGAGTCTTACTCCAATGCAATAGGAAGCTGGGCTCTTGGTAGCACAAAGCTGCACAGTGAGCCATCTCACTGGCTCTAGTGTGCCATTCAAAGAGCACACACAACCCAGTACAAATTCCAAACCCAGAAGATTCAAGGATTTTTTTTTTGTCTACTGTTTTTCAAATATGCATTGTGTTTAAAGAAAACTTGAGGGAGTTTCTGGAAACAGAGTCACCTGTTTAAATATCTGTTGTGACTCTTCCATATGCACTGCCACCCTCAACCTCAACCTGTTTCTGACAGTACTTACCAGATAAAGTAGAGAGATATCACAGGTAAAGGCTTCTGGCAGCAGTGGTAGGAAGTGTGGCTTTGTGATACAAATAAACATATAGGGAGTTGGGCAATAGTACAGTGGGATAAGTGCATGTGACACGAAGCACAAGGACCGGCATAAGGATCCCAGTTTGAGCCCCTGGCTCCTCACCTGCAAGGGAGTCGCTTCACAGGTGGTGAAGAAGGTCTGCAGGTGTCTTTTTCTCCATTTTCTGTCTTTCCCTCCTCTCTCCATTTCTCTCTGTCCTATCTAACAATGATGACATCAATAACAACAACAATAAAAACTACAACAACAATAAAAAGCAACAAGGGCAACAAATTGGAAAATAAATTAAAAAAATTAAAAATAAGAAACATGTAGCCAGGTTATTCAAATAATGACAAGCCAAGTGAATCCCTAGAAATTTCCCAAGTTAGCAAAACCTTGAAGCCTAAACTGAAAACAGTAGCAGATGTGACTAAATATGATGTGTCTCCTGCTATTTACAGATATAGGCTGGGAAGCACTCGTTATGCAAAGTAGAAGCGAGAAGGAAGAGCCTATCACTCAAAAGCATACAAGCACCTGCCATTAGAGCAAATCTCAAGAAAACGTACAAATGTTTTAAGACAATGTTGTAAGTAAAAATAAAGTATTTTAAAAGCTACATGTTCATACATACCAAAGCTTATTGCTGCAAGAATCATTTATTGCCTATTAAAAATATCCTTTCCTATTTCTGACAAAAATGTTAAGATTAGGGGTCTGAGTGGTAGCACAGTAGGTTAAGTGCACATGGTACAAATGCAAGGACTGGCGTAAGGATCTGGGTTTGAGGCCCTGGCTCCCCACCTGCAGGGGGATTGCTATGCAAGTGGTGAAGCAGGTCTGCAGGTGTCTGTCTTTCTCTCCCACTCTCTGTCTCCTCTGCTCTCTCAATTTCTCTCTGTCCTAGCCAACAACAACAACTGCTATAACAACAATAACAACTGCAACAAGGTCTATTTAATCCTTTAAAAATGTTAAGATTGAATAAGCAATGTTATCTTTAAAAAATAATAATTCTGCATTGTAAATGACACTTCATCATTGTGGAAATTACTCTCTATAATCAGAGAGTGGCATAATAATATCTTCAAATCCAGACACAACTGCTGTCAAATTTGTAGGAAAACGAGTTGCCTTCATAATGGCCCTTAATTACAATCAGAATGTGACTTAACTTGTACTCCAGTAATAAAAACACTGACTCTCATTTCTCACCTGATTTAAAGGGCACCATGAAATGAATGCAAAATAACCTTCTAAAATTAGAAAAGCAATTGAGTGAATAGTAACACTGTCCCACAAACAGGAAATTTCATCACCAACAAAACACTGGAGAATCCAAGAGTTCTTTGATTTTAACATTGGTTATCTCAGTGAGAAATATATATGTATATATATGTATATTTCTCACATATATATATATGGAGAGAGAGAGAGACAGAGAGAGAGAGAGAGAGGGAAACTCAGTTATTTGGCCAAGTTCAGTCAAATGTATTTTTATAAATCTAGCTTGATTCTTTAGAGATGCTAAATTAGAGGCACTATGGAATAATCATAAAGAAGATAAAGGCATTATAAAAGATAAATAATGTTTATACAAAACTAGAATATAGAGATAGGAGAGGTGACATAAAAAAGAATCAACAAAAAAATAAATACAGGCTTTAAAAATAAACCAATTTAGATATATCCCTTAGAGAAAATGTCAAAACCAACTTCAAATGAATAAACTTTGGTTGAAAATAATAATAATACAAATAACATTAATGTTATAAATCTAAATATTTATGAACCTTTTAGAGGAACAATGCTTTTTGAATGGTACTTCCTGTTAAAACACTGACACCTTACAAAAGATTAAAAACTCCCTGTTTTATTACAATTACTTCCTAAAGCAAAAGCATATGATCAAAGCAGAAGTTAGCATCTTCCCACATAGACATGGTGGTCCTAGACCTCTAATAAGTCCCTCTCTCCACCATCAGTGGTCACTTCCACTAGGTTCATCATCATAAGCCCTCTTGTGGGGTTTTCAGGACATTGCTCTCAATGTAGAACAACAATGGTAGGGACTGCCTCACTTTCCCAAGAGAGGCTGGGTCAACCATCTCTGCCACTCAAGAAAGACTAGCCCTGGTATGAGTGCAGCCTAGGATGTCCCTAGCTGTGACTATGGACTTCAAAGTCAGACTGATAGGAATGCAGAGGTTACATAGGCTCCTGTGCTAAATATGAATAGGTATGGGTGCTAGGTTAGATCTATAGGGTTTATTTACTGTTGATGGTATTTCTATACTTTTCTCATTTGGTAGTTACTCTATGCCCTATTATAGCTTTCTAGGCATATTCTCAACTCTGACACCATCTTACTGGACAGTATTGTTACTCCATTTGCATGTTAGCAATCAGACTCAAGCAAGAATTACTAAAACTATGGCCTCCTTGCAAATACCTAAAATAGCCTTCCTAGCTTCTTCCCACACTAGGGGAAGACCTAGTTCCAAATGCTCTATTCTTACTTTTGTATTTCTGAGGTTTCTGACTGCATTTGTGAAAGGGCTTTAGTATAGTGTGGCTTGTACTCAAAACAAAACAACTGAACAATGACAGAACAGAAAAATAAAAACCACATCAATAAAAAAAGGTTAAATCAAGAGTAAATAAAACTGCTGCCACAATGAATCAAGAGAAGAGAAGAGCCCAGAAGAAACTCCAAATCAGTCAGAAGTAACCATAAATAAGAAAAGTAGGTGAGTAATAATAAAAATAATAATCACAGAAATGAAGACAACTATGGAAGAAAGAGCTATCAGAATTAAGGAAACAACAAATGAGACCCTCAAGGAAAATACTAGATACCTCAAGGTAATTAGAGAACTGAACGCTGAAATAGCCGAGCTAAAAGGACAATTAGCAGAACGAACTGAAAAAAGAAGCTGAGGGAGGGAAAGCAGATTAACAGAAGCAGAAAACAGAATTAGCAAAACAGAGGATGAGCTGTAGATGGAAAACAGATGATACCGTTTTTGCAGTGCTAGGAATTAGTCGCCATTTTTTACAGTCATCAGATATCAGAGACATGTCTTTCGTGAGTGTTTCCTCGAGGATGTCAAGCTTGGATGCCTGAGTTGCACAGCAGATGTCATCGGCGTAGATGAACTTCCTTGAAGAAGTTTCTGGGAGGTCATTGATGTAAATATTAAATAGCGTAGGATCCAGAACAGAGCCCTGGGGGAGGCCACTTGAGACAAGTCTCCATCTGCTAGACTTGTCACCCAGATGTACCCAGAATCTTCTGTTTTGGAGAAGAAACGATATAGTGTTGGCCACCCATGGAGGCAGGCATCTTGAGATCTTGACCAGGAGACCACGGTGCCAGACCGTGTCATAGGCTGCTGTGAGCCTCGGCCTCACATGAGCTTAATGTGCAGCTTGGCGATACGAGAATCCGGCATGAAGCACAGCCAGTCAATCTTGGCGTTACTCTCGATCGCACTCTGTCATTTCACAAACATCTCATAAAAACTGCAGCAAAGGTGGGCACGAGGAATCACATCATTGCAAGACTGGCCAGCTCCTCATGGGGCGCGAGCGCTTCCACACTACGCTCATCATCTCTGGCATTATGCTATTCCACTGCAGAATACTGTGCCCCAGTATGGTTCCGTAGCCCCCATGTCCACTGGGTCGATTCCAAATTATATTCCTCCATGAGGATAATTTCTGGAACCATCCGTTCCACCCTGGTTCCATTGCTGCCAGC
This sequence comes from Erinaceus europaeus, assembly GCF_950295315.1. NCBI lineage: Eukaryota > Metazoa > Chordata > Mammalia > Eulipotyphla > Erinaceidae > Erinaceus > Erinaceus europaeus. The sequence continues at coordinate 172,183,427 of NC_080164.1, read as the reverse complement.
TCTTAGCTACATCACCCCACCAGATATTCGTCGGGATGCGGCATCATTTAAGTTCATTTCCCACGTCTACGCTCGACCAGACCTGCCAATATACGCGGATATCTTTGCCCACCCTGTCCAACGCTTGACGTCTCGTCACCCAATCTGGTCCCCTACGCCTACACTGAACTTCTCTGTTCCAGTCTCTTGGAAACAGAGCTGGCAGTCAGCTGAGGTAAGGAACAAACACCTCATCACAGACCCCTGCAAGCGTCAACCCAGCTTTGACCTAGCATGTTATGATTGGGCTCTCCTCAATCGCTATCGAACACGCCATGACTGGTGCGCCGCTATGTTCCATCGCTAGGGAGCCAGAGACGACCTGAACTGCCCCTGCGGCTCCAGATAGACTATGACCCACATAGTCAACGACTGCCACCTCTCCAGATTCAAAGGAGGTCTTGAAACTTTACATCAGGCTCAACCTGATGCTGTTGACTGGCTACGGAAGAAGGGCAAACGCTAGAAGAAGAAGAAGGATGAGCTAGAGAAAACTAAGAAAGAGGTAAAAGAGCTCAAAAAGAGATTGAGAGACACTGAAAACAACAAAAGAGACATATGGGATGATATCAAAAGAAGTAACATTCACATAATTAGCCTAGTAGAGGAAGAAAGAGAGGAAGGGGAAGTAAACATCCTAGAGGAAATAATAGAAGAAAACTTCCCAGACCTAAACAACAGAATCCAACCATATGCTGCTTACAAGAATCCAACCTGTCCCAATAAGAGAAATACAGACTTAAAGTGAAAGGATGGAAAACTATCATACAGGCTAATGGACCACAAAAAAGGCAGGAACATCCATTTTCATCTCTGATACCATAGACTTTAAATTAAATAAAGTAATAAAAGATAAGTAAGGCTATTACATAATGATTAGAGGATCAATCAACCAAGAAGATTTAACAATTATTAATATCTATGCATGAAATGAGGGACCATCAAGTAAATCAAAGGCCTACTGAAAGAACTATAAAAATACCTCAATAGTAATACAATAATAGTAGGAGATTTCAACACCCCACTCTCAAACTTAGATCAACGAAGCAGATAATCAACAAAGAAACAAGAAAATTAAATGAAGAGATGGACATACTAGACCTCTTGGACATTTTCAGAGTTCTTCACTCCCCAAAACAGGAATACACATTCTTCTGAAATCCACACGGCACATCCTTAAGGATACACCACATGTTAGGCCAACAAAGACAGTATCAACAAATTCAAGAGCATTGAAATCATCCCAAGTACCTTCAAAGACCTCAGTGGAGTAAAGCTAACATTCAACAACAAACAGAAAATTACTAAAAGTCACAAAATTTGGAAAGTCAACAATATACTACTTAAGAACCACTGGGTCAGAGAGACACTCAATCAGTAAATTCAAATGTACCTGTAAACAAATGAAAATGAAGACACAAGCTATCAAAATATTTGGGACACAGCTAAAGCACTACTGAGCGGGACACTCATAGCCATACAATCACACATTAGAGAACAAGAACAAACTCAAATAAATGACCTTACTGCGCATCTTAAGGACTTAGAGGAAGAGGAACAAAGGAACACTAAAGCAACCAGGACAGACATCACAAAATTAGAGCAGAAATAAACAACAATGAAAACAAGGGAACCATACAAAAGATCAATGTAGCCAAATGTTGGTTCTTTGAAAAATTAAACAAGATTGACAAACCCCTAGTCAGACTCACTAAAAAAAAAAAAAAAAAGGGAGAAGACTCAAATAAATAGAACTGCAAATGATAGAGGAATGATCACAACTGACACCACCACTGAAATCCAGAAAATCATGCAAAAATTCTGCAAAGAACTATACATGACCAAGCTAGAGAATCTGGAAGAAATGGAAGAATTCCTAGGAACGTATGCCCTTCCAAAACTGAACCAAGAAGAACTACAGAACCTAAATGCAACAATCACAGATAAATAAATCGAAAAGTTATTAAGAGTCTTCCCAACAACAAAAGCCCTAGACCAGATGGCTTCATAAACGACCTGTATAAAATCTTCAGGAAACAGTTAATACCTATACTTCTAAAGCTCTTCCACAAATTCAAAGAAACAGGAACACTCCCTTACACCTTCTATGAAGCCAAGATCAACCTGATATCAGAGCAGATAGGGATACAACAAAAAGGAAAACTGCAGGCCAATATCTTGATGAACATAGATGTCAAAATATTAAACAAGACCCTGGCCAAACAGATATAGCAGTATATCAAAAAGATTGTTTATCACAACCAAGTGGTATTTATCTCAGGGATGCAAGGCTGGTTCAACATAGGTTAAGTCAATCTATGTCATCCACCACATCAATAAAATCAAAATCAAAAACCACATGATTATATCAATAGATGCAGAGAAAGCCTTTGACAAAATCCAACACACATTCATGCTCAAAACACTGAAAAAAATGGGAATAGATGGGAAATCCTCAAAATAGTGGATTCCATATTATATCAAACCTACAGCCAATATCATACTCAATGGAAAGAAGCTGAAAGCATTACCCCCTCAGACTGGGGACTAGACAGGGCTCTCCATTAACACCATTATTCTTCAACACAGTATTGGAAGTTCTTGCCATAGCAATCAGGCAAGAGAAATAAATCAAAGGAATACAGATAGGACAGATAGGCAGGGAAGGAATCAAGCTCTCACTATTTGCAGATGATATAATAGTACACATAGAAAAACCTAAAGAATCCAGCAAAAAACTACTGGAAGTTATTAGGCAATATAACCTAGTGTCAGGCTACAAAATCAATGTACACAAATCAGTGGAATTCCTTTATGAAAACACTAAATACGGAGAAAAGGATATCCAGATATGACTCCCATTCACTGTTGCAGCAAAATCAATAAAATACATAGGAATAAACCTGACCAAAGAAGTGAAAGATTTGTATATTGAAAATGATGAGTCACTATCTAAGGAAATAGAAAATGATACCATGAAATGGAAAGACATCCCTTGCTCATGGATTGGAAGAATTAATATCACCAAAATGATATTCTCTTCAGAGCCATACACTAATTTAACATGATACCAATCAAAGTTCCACCAAGATTCTCTATGAGAAGAAAACAAAAACTATAATCATTTATCTGGAATCTGAGAAAATCTAGAATTGCCAAAACAATCCTGAGGAAAAGAAATAGAAATGGAGGCATCACACTCCCAGATATCAAACTATATTATAAGGCCATCATCATCAAAATAGCCTGGTACTGGAACAAAAATAGGCACACAGACCAGTGGAACAGAATTGAAACCCAGAACTAAACCCCCACACCTATGGAAATCTAATCTTTGATAGGGGGACCAAAGTAATAAATGGAGAAAGGAACCACTCTCCAATAAATGGTGCTGGGAAAACTGGGTTGAAACATGCAGAAGAATGAAACTGAACCACTTTATCTTACCAGAAACAAAAATCAACTCCAAAGGGATCAAGGACATGGATGTTCAGAAACTATCAAATACTTAGAGAAAAACATTGGTGTAACTCTTTCCCACCTAAACCTCAAGGACAACTTTAATGATACAAACCCAATTACAAGGGAGACTAAAGCAAAAAGAAGCCAATGAGACTACATCAAAATGAAAAGCTTCTGCACAGCCCAAGAAACCATCACAGAAACAAAGACACACCTCACAGAATGGGAGATGATCTTCACATCCCGTACATTAGACAAGAGACTAATTACAAAAATATACAAAGAGATCAGCAATCTTAACAACAAGGAAAGCAAATGACCCCATCTAAAAATGGTCAGAGGATATGAATAGAACATTCACTAAAGAAGAGATCCATCCCAAAGGGTAACAAACAAAGAAAGCTGTGGTATGTATACACAATGGAATACTATGCAGCTATTAAGGACAATGAACCCACCTTCTCTGACCAATCTTGGATGGAGCTAGAAAGAATTATGTTAGGTGAGCTAAGTCAGAAAGATAAAGACAAATATGGAATGATACCATTCATAAACAGAAATTGAGAAGGAATAAAAGAAAGGGAAACTCAAAGCAGGATTTGAATGAATTTGGAGTAAAGCACCAAAGTAAAAACCCTGGGTTGAAGGTGAGGATGGTTGTTCTGCTTTGGGGGCGGGGAGCTTGGGGAAACTAAGGGGGTTGGGTGGGATGGGACATAGTCTTTTGGTGGTAGGAATGGTGTTTATGTACACTCATATTAATTTGTAGCCATATAAATCACTATTTAATTAATATGAGAGGGGAAAATTGATTGAATGTCTCAAAATTTTATTGCACAGACCATAGGCTCAGTCTTTGATATGTTGACTCTCTTAAAAGCTAAGACCAGAAAGAACAGAACCAACCGGTGGCACCGCTATATAAAAATAATGTCAAAGGACATAAATTATGGTGATGTGTGTGATACAGAAAATCCTTACAAAGGGATATGTCAAAGTTAACTCAATTGTCAAATAATGTGATTATAGCAATAACAATCCATTGCCTTCTTAAAACCTAAGATAGCAGGAACATCCTGCTTCCTCTATAAAGCCTATATTTCCCCCAGTCCTGGAGTCTCTAGGGTGGGGTTCACTTTCTTTCATGCTTCTCTCAATCTATTCCAAATGATATTTCATCCACCGATCCCAACCTAATCAATGTAATGAGTACCACCTCAGCATACTTCACTTCAGACTATGTACAGAGATGTCAGGTGTGGGATGTCAGCCCTTTACCATAATTACTTGGGTGAGACCTTTTCTTTCATAGGATTCTCTAATTCCAATCCTGGTGGTTCACTTCCTAACAATGTCCCAAAACCTAGATAGAGACCAGGTTGCATGAGTTAGGGTATATGTTCACATGTATCCATAAATTAGGGCAAAATATATACCTGAAGGCAAAAGTACACAATAGTCTGCAGTGAGTCAGTATGAAGTTCATTATTGAAATAGTATCTACTTAGACTTAGATACACTCCTCACCTATTCCTATTATAATTCCCTCAATCACTATTAAGCTATCCTTATCAAAGCAAGGACTGCAAAAGCTGAATAAGAGCAAGTGACCGGCTACTTTAATGATGACTATCAGTCCACCCCATTTGTTGGGGCCCTTATTCGTGGAGTCCTGAGATTCCCAAAAAGACATGATTGGCCCAGACCTTGAATAAATCCCTTTCTCCATTGTTACTGGTCATCTCTATTAGGAAGAACAAAAGAGACCCCATTGTGGACACCCATAGGACCTTTTCCTCAGCATGGATTAATAACAGTAGACAATGTTCCATTCTTTAGAGGGAAGATGGACAACATATTCTATGCTACACCTGAGGAAGATGGATCCTGATATTGGGGCAGCTTGGACCATCCCTACTCATGACCACAGAATGTGAGCTCAGATCTACAGGGATGCAGAGGTCATATAGGCTCTTAAACTGAATATGGGCCCCAGATCATATCAAATCGATGGGGTATATACTCAACAGTATATATACAACTTTCTCATATTTGAGAGCTACTCTCTTCCCTAATCCAGCTTTCTGGTCTTTTTTCCAGCCGTGACATCATCTCTCCAGACAATAAGTAGGACCCACCTGCATATCAGATTTCTGGCTCAGGGAAAAAAAATTAGTATAGCCACAGGCTCTTTGGAATATAACTAAAATATGCCTACTAGCTATCTACAAAATGCTCCAACTCTTCATCTGCACTATTCTGGACTTTAGTTTCATGATCAGCCAACAATTTGTTTGGCTTTGTATGTTAACACTGTTTTCACCCATCAGGTTCCAGATGGTAGCATGATATCAACCAGAGTAGCCTGGACAGACTACTCCATCAATTTGTCCTAGAGCTTTGAATCCCCAGAACCCCACCTCAGTAGGGAAAGAGAGACAGGGTGCGAGTATGGATCGACTTGTCAACACCCATGTTCAGCGGGGAAGCAATTACAGAATCCAGACTTTCCACCTTATGCATCCCACAATGACCTTGGGTCCATACTCCCAGAGGATTAAAGAATAGGAAATCTATCCATAGAGGGCATGGGATACAGAGTTCTCGTGGTGGGAATTATGTAGAGTTGTACCCCTCATATCCTATGGTTTTGTCAATGTTTCCTTTTTATAAATAAAAAAATGAGTATATGTTAGTAAAATGGAATCAAATTAGTTCAGCTAGTTGCTTTGCAATGATTGGGATGTAAACAAATACTCTGTGCACCTCGAGTACCAGTCACTGGGAAAGAAAAATATATTCTAATTACAGAATTAATGACTTCTCCATTTTTTTTTCACTCATGGCTAACCACCACCAAGAGAAATATTAAATTGCTATTTTCTTCCCAAGTGTATGTGACTTTATTTCATTTTAATATAAAATTCACTTTAATAAATACAGTTGCCTCTATGGGAAACTACATCAAGACAGATCCTGCAGGTGTTATTTTGGGAGAACTGTGTATATATTCACAGCTGCTGAGCTGTACTGCATCATTGCTTGCAATGACCAAAAAACCAGCACAGATGCTTACACAAAAATTCCCAAGAAACCAGCAAAAGTGAAATTGGACAAATCCTAATACATAATGTATACACTGTAAAATCCTATTCCCGTTCTTTGGCTTATTCTTGTTTTTATTCATAAAAAGTAAAGTTGAGATCCACAGATTCTCTGGAGATAGTTACATGTACCAAGTTTCAAAACACATAGCAGAAAGCTGAATTTCTTTTACAGCAGTGAAACAAACTAGTAAACAATGACCAGAGAAAGGCAATTAACTATCATTCTAATAATGAACAGATACTCTTACTCTCCCATCCCCTCTTGAATCACTGCCAATCTAGAGATATTTTCTCATTTCTTAGTGCCGTTCCATCTTTGCTCCTATTTCAATTGCATGAAAAAAATAGTAACAATCAATAGACTGGGGGAAGGCAATGATGCACTCAGAAGAACATACATGTTATCATGTGAGAGGACCTGAGTTCAACTTCTCACTCCCCACTTGCAAGGGGGGAGGTTGCAACAATGCTAGAGCAGTGTGTGAGTCTCTTTTTTCCTGATTCTCTCTATCACTCTCTTTATTCTGTCTCTATTAGTAAAAGAAAGAAGATGGGCACCTAAAATGGTAGAAGGGTCCTGTGGGTTGCTCCGGGTCCTCCCCCTCCCTGGCCACTGGCCATGGGGCTCAGAGAGGACCGTGGGGGTTCCTAGGTGGCCTTTGGTGTGGAGGGAAATGTGCACAGAGAGGAAAGTGACGCCAAGCTCAACCAGCTCTGGGAAAAGCCTCTGAGGGACGACTCGTTTATTAAAGGACAGATATACCCAATACTCAAAAAGAAGGTTGAGGTAATCATTAACTCATACACTATGCATAGTTACATATTGACCTACAAAGTATTTGATCACAACTGGGAAGTTGCCATAAAAAGTCTGGCCATGAGCTCACAATGCATTGGCAGGTATTTTTTCTCTCAGGGTAAATTACACACCTCCAGGCAGGGGAGAAGGGAGCAGTTGAGCAAACCCAGGGTATTTGCAGTGGGTTTCATGGCTTTGGTTTAAAAGGGATGAGGTAGCATGTGCAGGAAGATGTCCTATCTGGGGAAGCCCATCCAAGCCTAATTTCATGAATTCAGGCAAGGACTGGCCTACTGTATCCCCCCCAGGAGAGGGGGTTAAACTCAGAGTCAGCCCTATCAGACTGTCATGGAAACAATGGTCTGGACTTCCTGGACAGTGGGCCCATTCCCCACAAGTAACATTGATAATACAGATTATAAAAAATGGCTGCTGAATTCAAAATTTAACCTGTGTAGTATATCAACAATCGCATACTGTACTATAATGGATCATGTTACCTGCTCTTCAGGTATCTGGGTACTACATAGTTCAGACTTAGTTCCAGGCACCTTCATCTTTGATGTTCTTTGTGTGTGTTGTCTGTGTCACACATTTTATAATTATGACATCAAATATAAAAATGCATTATTGGAATGAATAAGTAACATATTTTCCAGCACTAAGATGGACTCTGTTCAGGAGAAAAGCTGAAAAATAAAATATATATATTCAGCCTGAAAGCTAGTATGGTCAGTATATTACCAAGCACAACTGTGTGTGTGTGTTTGTGTGTATGTGTGTTTCTTATGCCACCAGGTTATCACTGAGGCGTGATGCAACAGCCATCTTGTTCCCATTGTATTTTTTCTTTAATATTTGGTAGGACAAAGAGAAATTGAGAGGGGAGGGTAGGTAGAGAGGGAGGGAGAAAGACAGATCAGAGTAGACCTGCATCATTTCCCCTCTGCAGATCAGGAGCTGGAGTTGGAACCAGGGCCCTCCCACATAGTAATGTGTGCTCTCTTGGGATTATATATTATAATGGTTATGCAAAAACATTCTCATCCTTGAGGCTCCAAAGTCCCAGGTTTAATTTTCCACACTGCTACAAGTAAATCCAGAGCTGAACAGTGTTCTGGGTTCTGTATCTCTATCATTAAAAAAATCAATAAATGAATAAAGTAATGCGTGCTCTCCACTGGGTGTGCCACCACCTGCCCCACAGTTTATTTTCTTGTGTACATTGTAAATAATTAGCTTACGACACTTGATCCTGATCAGGGTATTTGAAAACACAAATAATTGTGACTTCTTATAGTGTTCTCTGTCTGAACAACTTTTTACTAACTAGAAAATACAGCTAAGTCAAACAAGTAATGGGCTAATGTGATAGTTTGTCCACAAAACTTTTGTCTGTTTCCATTAGCCACTAAACTCTAAATGATGCAAATAAAAACAATCTATCTCAAAGAGCCTTTCTTTTAAAAATCAAGTGTAGAATTAACAATTGACATAATACGCAACAATAACACTCCTAGATGTTTCTTTGAGAATGTTCCATCCTCCGAAGGGAGGATGGACAACATACTCTATGCTACACCTGAGGAAGATGGGTCAATACTGGGGCAGCATGGAATGTTCCCACTCATGACCAGAGAATGTGAGCTCAGATCTAGAGGGATGTATAGGTCACACAGGCTCCTAAGCTAATTATAGGCCCCAGATCATATCAAAACAATGGGGTTTACAGTCAACAATATTTATACCCCTTTACCATATTAGGGAGCTACTCTCTTCCCTAATCTAGCTTTCTGGTCCTTTTCCCAGCCATGACATCATCTCTGCAGACAATAATTAGGATCTACCTGCATGTCAGATTTCAGGCTCAGGCGAAAATAAATAAATAAATAAATAAATAAATAAATAAATAAATAAACAAAAACACTAGTATACCTACAGGCCCTTTGAAATATAACTAAAATATGCCTACTAGCTATCTACAAAATGGAGGACCCCTCCCCCCAACACTTCATCTGCACTATTCCAGCCTTTAGGTCCATGATTGGTCAACAATTTGTTTGGCTTTGAATGTTAACTCTCTTATCAGCCACCAGGTTCCAGATGCTACTATGATGTCAACCAGACTTCCCTGGACAGACAGCCCTACCAATGTGCCTTGGAGCTCGGCTTTTCCATAGCCTTTCCCCACTAGGGAGGGAGAGAGACAGGCTGGAGGTATGGATCTGTCAACAGCTATGTTCAGTGGGAAAGCAATTACAGAAGCCAGACCTTCAACCTTCTGCATCCCACAATGACCTTGAGTCCATACTACCAGAGGGTTAAAGAATAGTAAATCTGTCAGGGGAGGGATGGGATACGGAGGTCTGGTGGTAGGACTTGTGCAAAGTTGTACCCCTCTTATCCTATGGTTTTGTCAATGTTTCCTTTTTTTAAAATATTTTATTTTATTTATTTATTCCCTTTTGTTGCCCTTGTTGTTTTATTGTTGTAGTTATTATTGTTGTTGTCGTCATTGTTGGATAGGACAGAGAGAAATGGAGAGAGGAGGGGAAGAAAGAGAGGAGGAGAGAAAGATAGACACCTGCAGACCTGCTTCACCGCCTGTGAAGTGACTCCCCTGCAGGTGGGGAGCCGGGGTTCGAACCGGGATCCTTATGCCGGTCCTTGTGCTTTGCGACACCTGCGCTTAACCCGCTGCGCTACAGCCCGACTCCCTAATGTTTCCTTTTTATGAATAAAAAATTAAAAAAAGAAAGGGAAACATATTCACACCACTTGTACTCAAGTATTCACAGCAACACTGTATGTAAAGAGTACTGATGAGTATGTTATAGTTTAGTTTACAGACAAGGGAGCATGGGCTGTTGTTAAAATTTGGAGGAAAAGCAAGTTCATGGGAGAATTTAGAACATTCTTGGACATATTGAATTTAAGAGGGGCTTCCCTTTTGACCTGGAACTGCTTCCCTGTGTCTCAACATGTGGATCTGGAATAAGGTTACCACTTTAGAAGTTTTCAGCAGAGTATAACTCTGGTTGTGACTTGGAAATCAATAACAAAGCAATCTCCTTTAAGTGAGGCACAATAGAGTCCCCAGCAATTAGTCTATTTTTTACTCTGCTTTTAAATATGAATAAAAACCTATTAAAATGATCAAATGGAATTCATTTTCTTTGAGAACAATAGTTGTTCTAAACAAAGCTGCCTTTACTGGCTCTTAGGAAACATTTGTTGTTCTCTCCAATTACCTTCAACCAAGGCAAAGTCCCTCAGAGACAAGGACTTGCCCTGCAGTTATTAATTGATCTTTCTAGTCCCGCTTTGTTACTTTCATACAATTTCCTACTTTTGAGACACCTGCAATGTGAAAAATGTGAATCAATCCAAAAACTAGTTAGTAAGGAAAAATATTAGTAACAACTGTTTACTCTCACTAAGTGTTTATTTTTGACTAATAAATTCACTCACATTTGCTATGTAAGATTTAATAGTTAATCATCATCTCTGGCATTATGCTATTCCACTGCAGAATACTGTGCCCCAGTATGGTTCCGTAGCCCCCATGTCTACTTGGTCGATTCCAAATTATATTCCTCCATGAGGGTAATTTCTGGAACCATCCGTTCCACCCCGATTCCATGGCTGCCAGTTCTTAGCAACATCGCCCCGCCAGATATTCGTCGGGATGCGGCATCATCTAAGTTCATTTCCCACATCTACGCTTGACCAGACCTGCCAATATACACGGATATCTTCACCCACCCTGTCCAACGCTTGACATCTCGTCACCCAATCTGGTCCCCTATGCCTACACTGAACTTCTCTGTTCCAGACTCTTGGAAACAGAGTTGGCAGTCAGCTGAGGTCAAGAACAAACACCTCATCACAGACCCCTGCAAGCGTCAACCCGGCTTTGACCTAGCACGTTATGATTGGGCCCTCCTCAATCGCTATCGAACAGGCCATGGCCAGTGCGCCGCTATGTTCCATCGCTGGGGAGCCAGAGACCACCCGAACTGCCCCTGCAGCTCCAGACAGACTATGACCCACATAGTCAACGACTGCCACCTCTCCAGATTCAAAGGAGGTCTCGAAACTTTACATCAGGCTCAACCTGACGCTGTTGACTGGCTACGGGAGAAGGGCAAACGCTAGAAGAAGAAGAAGATTGTATGAGTTATTGAAATTTTGTCACACAGGCATAGACCTGAGGGAATTGGTGGTAGAGCACTTCAGAAGATATACAGGTTAGTATCTAAAGACCAGGGTTCAAGCCCTTGCTCCCCACCATGCAGTCTAAGTTCTGCTTTGTGTTTTCCCTTCTGTTCTTATTTTTCAACTTTTGTCTATGAGTGAGATCATCCCATATTCATCCTTATTTTTCTAGTTTATCTCACTTAACATGATTTCTTCAAGCTCCATCCAAGATGAAGTGAAGGTGAATTCACCATGACATATTTAATTTTTATACATATCATCTTAGTTATATTTCTTTTATATTTCCTATTTTTAATTTATCTTTAATTGTCTTCATTTATTGGATAAAGATAGCCAGAAATTGAGAGGGTAGAAGGGAAATAGATAGATACCTGCAACACTGCTTCACAACTCGCAAAGCTTTTGCCCTGCAGGTGGGGACCAGGAGCTTGAGCCTGGGTCTTTGTGCATTGTAACATATGTGCTCAACCAGGTGTGCCACCACCCAGCCCCTCTTATTTCTATCTCTAAAACTAATTGTGTTAAACGCAAGGGAGATAACATAAAGGCTAGACAAGAAAACTTGCATGCCCAAGGCTCCATAGTCCCTCATATTACCATAAGACACGAACTGAAGAGTATTCTGCTAAAAAGAAGGGGAAAAATCAGTTTAGAGTATGTCTTCAAGTGCTTATCAATTATTGTTGCATTTTATTAAAAATTGCATATTTAGGGATTTCACTTTGATAATTATGCTTCCCAAATTAGTAAAATAAGGATCAATAGAACTGTCATTTAAGTATGGTCTGTGAGTTTCAATACGTAAGACTGTCTTGGTAATGTCTTTACTTTGGAGAACTATTAAGTGAGAAAGACTCAGAAATATATAAACATTACATCCATATGAAAAAACTCAAATAGCCTTACAGCTCATGGAACCAATGCAGGTTTTGACAATTTGTTAGAAAAAGAAAAAACATATAAGTACTGAATTTATAATCGGTGGTAATTAAGATCTCAAAATTGTACCTTCACCTGAAAATCAATCACAATAACCTTCGGGCACAGTAATGCCAGCTATTTCATATATTTCTCTAACCTTATAATTTTACATTAGTTTGCTCATAAACTGACTTTGTATTTTGGTGTTGTTTAAGATCTGAAAACAGATTTTATGTTTTCTCTTGATATATCCTTGAGTGACATTCTAGTAGCTAAAACTTCATTTTTTAACTTCTTAGAGAAGTTTGTATTATTTACTTATTTATTGATTGCTTGATTTTAGATAGAACCAATGAGTCAGGGAAACTAAGAGAGAGTTAAACAGACCAAGACACCAAAAGTTCCTTCAATGCAGTGTGGCCCTAACTTTTTCCTGCAACATGACAGCACACTATTTAAGTGAGCTATTTTACTGGCCCAGATTTGTCATTTAAAATATATTTGGTATTTCACTGAAGTTTGGGAAATACTGAACTAAAACATCTACACAAGCCCTTTAATCTCTAATAACAAGCAATTCAGTAGCTGCTCCTTTTGGGTGAGATGGCTTTTTTTCATATCAAAATGGATTCTAATTATCAGAATTACCAAACAGCTCTTTTGTCTTACAAAAAAATCAAAATAAAACATGTCAAAGGTCTTCTACTGTAGAAGAATAATATCTCAAGGTATTAATCATTGGTATTTTTCACTTATAGAATTTCATTACCCCTGGATATTTCCTTTCAGAAGCAGTCATTCAGAAATAGAGAGAGAGAGAAAGAGAGAGAGAGAGAGAGAGAGAATTTATTTTCAGCTTTGAGTAAAACCATAGACTCAGGAAAAGATAAAAACATACAGTAGAATATCTGATTGAAACTGTGTTTAGCTAGGTAAGAGTTTGCTCCCATCCTCCTCCAAGGTCAAGATTCTGCTGAACATAATTCAAAGGTGGAGAGCCAATGGAAACCATATAAACCCAGGCAGGTTATAAAGTCATAAGTGGGAAGAACCTGGCCTCTATGTCCAAGTAATACTCAATAAATGGGTCAATCTTCTCACTACCTTCACCCTCCAACAGAGATATGAACAGAAAAAGATTACTATTAGGTGTCACTTGGACTGGCTTAATTACTACTCTTAGCTTTTCAAATTCTATGGCAGCAGAAGAACTAGATGATGCCCAAAAATATTGCTAAGGCTGGCTTTAAGATTGCAAACTCAGGGATTAGGATCAGCATAAAGATTTCTTTTCCCAGTAGAGTGGGTTAGATTACTGAGCCTTAAACCACAACAGAACTTGTATGATGGTATGAGGCAGGATGCAGTGCCCACAACACAGATAGATGTAAAGATCCAGACATGATTCGGATCCCATGCTGGATCCACAAACTCCCTTGCATTAAATTATTTTAAAAGGTAAAGCAATGGTGCACCAGGTAGGCACACATATTAGCATATGCAAGGACCCAGGTTCCAGCTTCCACTCCCCTCATGCAAGAGGAAGCTTCCCATGTGCATGATGAAGCAGGTCTGCAGGTGTCTCTCTTTCTTTCCCAGTCTTTACCTCCCCTCCTCTCTAAATTTCTCTCTGTTCTGTCAAATTAAAACATAAAGAATAAAAATGGCCACCTAGAGCAGTGGAGTCATAGTGCAGACACTGAGGCCCTGCCACAGCCCTGTGGAAATAATAAATAAGCCAATGTTAAAGGAGAACTTGCTGATTCATTGAAATAAATTTTGATGCTTAGTAGAATTTGACTGAAACAAAAATAGTTTATTTTTAAAGTAACATTAAAGTAAGTAACAATGCTACTTTCTGCATACTTGTCTATCTTTCTGTTCATGAATCTACCATCCATCCATCCATCCATCCATCCATCCATCCATCCATCCATCCATCCATCCATCTCCTTTGTCCAATGGTCTGTCTAGCTAGCTATATGAAACTGGGTGGACTAAAAGTTGTTTGTCTGCTTCTAATTCTGCTTCTAAGACCCCTTCTGCTGCATTGCTTAACACCGTGGTCTATTTACATAATCACTGCTTTACTTGAGACCCACCCTGCCTACAGGGCATTGGTTTCATCCCCACTGGTTAGATGCAAGCTTGATATGTGCGCTTTTTCCTTCTCCACACCCCATATCCTACGTATTTCCTCTTCTGATCTGACACTTCTGCCTCAGGAGATATAAAGGACAGGATTTTCTAATGAAGAGAGATTAGATTGATTGCATTGCATTGCCGCTCAATAAAGATTGAACTGTATTCCCAGCTCAGCCATGAGTCCCTGGTCATCTGTTTCCTACCCGAGGAGCTAGCCCGGCATCTGGGGCCTGAACAGGGACCAGTAAAAAGTCATGAGGATACTAAGATTATAAAAGTGTTTAAGATTTCACTTATCTTTGAGGATATATGTATAAAAGATACCTAGAAGAAAACAGCTATTAGAGGGTTATAAAGACTAATATTTTTTAGGATGCATCATTACTGAGCACCCTAGACACTTCTACAGTGTTGGACTGGATATGAAAATGGACTACCTGCTAAAAGAAAGAGCAGAAGATTTTTGTACATAATCAAAAGCTCAAGTACTGTGCCATTGCTTTGATCTACCACCCACTGGTGAGAAGTTCTTAGATTACCGATAAGATAACTTTGAGACCCCTGCACTGGAGTAGGTTAAGTGCAGCACTGAACTTCTCCAAGCACTTATCCTTCATCTAGAAAACCTAGGCAGACTAAATACGATCCTTTGTCTGTGTCCAAGTTTTCAGATAAGCGGACAAAGCAAGTTTGTTTTCATGGCCTTAAAGTCCACTGGTATTGATATAATGTCCCTTTGTTCTTTTTTATCCCATCAGTCTCAGAAGAAAAATAGGATCTCAGCCAGTCTGTTACTGTTTTTCATAATAATGTTTGTTTTCTATTTTTTTTCTCCACAGACTATACATACTTAGGGAAAATGTCTTCAATACTTTAATGTTATTCTGTGGTGGATACTAACTGATTTTAAGACATAAAAATAAGAACCTTCATGTGTTTGACAATATCTATGCTCTTGAGTCCAAATCTGAAGGTAACCTCTGATAATATATAGAGGAACTGCAATGGGGGTGGGGGGAGTGGCTGAAGCTTGTTGATCACACAGGTGATAAGAAGCTTTGCAGGTGACAGCAGCACAATCTAGCTCTAAGTAGCAATCCCAAATAGCAGGCTCTTCCAGCAACAGTGACAAAGAAAATCTCATCAAGCTGAACTTCACACAGGCATAGGGCTATAATCCAGTGGAGAGAAACAGCAGGGAGAATCACTTAAATGTCTGCTTCAACTGACAAAATGATTCCCTTTCCCTCATTTACAGTCTGACTTCTCTCCTTTGCTTTTAAAGGCTGAATGAAATATAAAGGAGAGACTGTATCTAACTGAGAATAAAGGGAAAATTCATGCAGTGGTAGAGATGGGAAGGAACACTTCAGCTAGTTTCTCTTGGACAGAATCTAGATTCAGGGATTCTAAAATCATAATTTGCTCCATTGTTGGGGAAAAGGTATATTCTCTGTCTTCTTTAGGTTCTAAAAACAACTACACAGCTCCAGCCCAAGGGTAGATTTATAAACTTATTCCACAACTGAATACAAGATGGGAATTTTTATCACTGTTTAGTGTTTGAAAAGGTAACTTTAGGATTGGAGGTTGACTTTGTGTTTAAGTAAAGAAGGAAGAAAAATAAGCAGATAAGGACATTCTAAATCTTTTAACTCAACTTTCTGGTTCACAGCTCATCCCACCATGTCAACTTTCTATTATGAAACATCCTCCAGGATTGGGTGGTGCACCAGGTGAATGCACATGTTACAGTGCTCAAGGACCCAGGTTCAAGCCCCTAATCCTCACCTGCAGGGGAAAAGCTTTGCAAGTGGTGAAGCAGGGCATCAGGTGTCTCTCTGTCTCTCTCCCACTCTATCACCTCTTTCCCTCTTGATTTCTAGTTGTCTCTATCCAATAAACAAATAAAGATAATAACTAAATATATATTTTAAAAACAAACATTTTCCTGTTTTTCCATTACCCTGAAAATTTTGATGGTTTCAAAATTCAAGTCCTGAGATGTATTAATTTACAATAGAGGTATTTTTTTTTCTAATAGAACTTAAAAGAGATTAAAATATATTGGCTTGTTCTTGTATTTTCTCATATTAATTTAATATTCATTCTATTTTAGAACCAATTACTCCTATTCAAATAATAAATTAGAACAAACCAAACTTCATACTAATCTGGTTGTTTCTTATCAGTCTCTGAGTAGGTCAATAATTTTCAGGTTCCTTGGCCCCTTCCATTGCTATTATGCTAAAATTAGGGATTTAATCTAAAGAATATGCATTTTTAACAAACTCTGCACTTACTTCCTAGAAACACCAAAAACTTAAAAAAAAACACTTGTTATCTCTTTGGGGAATTTGTTTAACACAACATGCAAATTGCCTGATTGCTGTGTATTTGATTAGCACTTGTATAAAATGAAATTAAGTAATATACTATCATTAAAAAAAAAACAACAGATGTCTGAATCACAGTCATAAATAAGGAACATTTACTTAACTTGAATAAGTCCTTAGTTTCTTCTTTCATCTAAGCAGTAAAGTCAGTTCTAATCCCAGAATTGTCTCCTCTATATTTTGGTCTGATACTGGTCATACCAAAAATGCAGAAGTCAGGGAAAGTGATATAGTTGAAACCTACCTATTTCATGGGTGGTGAAGCAAGTCTGCAGGGGTCAACCTTTCTCTCACCTCTCTGTTTTCCCATCCTCTCTTGATTTCTTTCAGTCTTATAAAACAACAATGACACCAATAACAACAATAATAAGAACAAAGATGAACAACAAGGGCAACAAAAGGGGAAAAAGTAGCCTCCAGGAGCAGTGGATTATTAGTATAGGCATGAGCCCCAGCAATAACCCTGGAGGCAAAAAAAAATCATGTTCTAGGGCTGGAGAGACGGTATAATGGTTATGAAAAAGACCTTCATGCTTGAGTCTCCAGGGTCCGGAGCCCAATTCCCAACACCACTAGAGCCAGAACTGAACAATACTCTGATCTATCTGTAGCTTTTTCTGTCTCTCATTAAAGACAAAAAGGAAGGAAGACCTTAATAGTTGTATTTAAAATTAATTCTCATTTATTCAATTAAGTAACAAGTTTTCAGTCTTCTATGAGTTTAGTATTCTTGTTTGCAGCAAAAATGTCAAGTGCACATCCAATGTGCATGCTTTCAATAGAGATAAGTGTTTATTTGAGATAATACATGAATGCAAGATTCATAAAGGTGATAATTATAGAAAATGAAGTGTGGATGCTAATTGTAATTGCAACTATGTTAAACAGTACAGCCAGAGAATTTTCTAGAAACTTAATATTGGCAAAGTTATCGGCAAGTAGTAGAGATGGCTAAGTACATTTTTTCAAAACTTGTATTCAAATACTAACACTTCAGTTTTAGTAGGAGTTTAATTATAAAACAAAGCTAAGCAAAGATGAATAGAACCTATTCATTCTGGTGAAAGGCAGATCAATAATAACAAATCTGATTTTAAGTCTTCAGAAATAAATGGATACCAAATAAGAAAGAAAACTTCAATAAATATAATGTGAGTTACTGCTAATGAACTGGAAAATTATATTGTAATCAATATTATATTTCATTATAGTGAAAAGTGTTATGTTTGAACTTCAACAAAGTAGACTAAAGCTTGGTATCCAATAAGGATTTTAACAGCTATAAATATTTTTAGGATCCATGTCCAGTTGTCTTTAAAAGTGGACCAATCCAGGTTCATGTCTAGGCAAGTTATATCACCTATGACACATATACCAAGTGTTTCATGTTTCATCCTTTCTCCCTCTCTTTTTTATACTAAATTTGTCATGAAGCTAACAGAAAATTGTAACATTCTTTATTTCCTCGGTCCTTATCTAACTCTAGATATTTACGTGCAGTAGATAAGAGTATTTAAACTCCTTTTCTTGAAGACAACTTGCTGAACTACTTAAACTTTGCATAGCTTTATAACCACAAAATGTACTCCTTAGCATCTATGACATTTGTAAGACTCCTTGTAGTAATTATTGTGTTATCAGATAAGTCATAATGTATGTTTCTGGTTTTCTATGCAAAAACGTATCATGACCTTTCCAACAACCCAATATATTTGCTTTCTACTTGTTTAATGATTGTTTCACTTATTTAACCATCCCAGGAACAAAGACCTGTTTTTTTTGTTGTTTTTTTTTTTTTGGCTCCTATCCAGTGAGGAGAAAGACTATCTGAGAATATATGCAAAGTAGTCTCAATAGTCAAACTTCAATTCTACTAGATTTTACAGACTTTGGCACCTATTTCTAGAGCTGAAAAGATTTGAAAAGAAGGGTCTTATGCATTGAGATGAGATCCTCTCTTCCTTGGCAGAAGAAATCACAGCTTTTTTAACTTTGTAATGACTGTAACTTCCTGTGTATTATGCTATGGCCTCGGTCACTGAATATTTTCTCTCTACTCTGTGTCTTTTGTCCATCTTCTGCAACTTTGTAATCTTTTCCATTTATTGTCCAATGTTTGTGACAAGGACATATCCTATCAACCCTTTCTCATTTTAAGAATGTGTTTGGCCATTTATAAATAAAGGTTCCAGATGTGAGCATGATGCCGACCACACTACCCTGGACAGACAAACCCACCAATGTGTCCTGGAGCTCCAATTCCCCAGAGCCCTGCCCCACTAGGGTAAGAAAGAGACAGGCTGGGATTATGGATCAACTTGTCAATGCCCATGTTCAGTGGGGAAGCAATAACAGAAGCCAGACCTTCAACTTTCTGTATCCCACAATGACCTTGGGTCCATACTCCCAGAGGGTTAAAGACTAGGAAAGCTATCAGGGGAGGGGATGGGATACAGAGTTCTGGTGGTGGGAACTGTGTGGAGTTGTACTCCTCTTATCCTATGGTTTTGTCAGTGTTTCCTTTTTGTAAATAAAATAAATAAATAGTTATTCTCATTGTAAAAAGCTTTCAAAGTAGATCTACTGACACACATTTTTTTTTTCTTTCAGTCATGTATCGACTATCTAAAAATAAAAGGTCTTGCTCAGGTCAAACAGATAACTGAATATGAAGATATTTAAATGCAATCAAATCACTTGAGAATAACATAGCTTGGACAATGCCAACTTTCTCAGCAAGAACCATGAGGAGGGGACTTACTCTCAAAGAATTGGATGTGACAATTTATGGACTGGCCAATAGTATCATTATAACTAATTTTCTTTTTTAAAAAATTTCTTTAGTAAGGGATTAATGTTTTAGAGTTGACAGTAAATACAAGTTTGTACATGCGTAATATTTCCCCGTTTTCCACAGAACAGTACAACCCCCACTAGGTCTTCCTCTGCCATCATGTTCTATGACCTGAATCTTCCCCCACACCCATCCCAGAGTCTTTTTCTTTGGTGCAATATACCAAATCCAGTCCAAGTTATGCTTATTGTTTTCTCTTCTGATCTTGTATAACTAATTTTCTTAAGCAGCTAATTATACCAAAAAATGTATCCAACTTTGCTTTTCATTATTGGAATGTCCCCAAAGTATTTTTTTATCTAACATATAAACCTATCATCTTCAACTGTCCAATTTATATCCACCCCTTGAAGAACCAAGATGAAATACTTAGCAAAACAAAACTGAGCAACTCCTTTTAATTTGCTTAAAATGAAATATTTCAACTCGGTTATGAATAGATTGATTTTCTTTCTTCCTGGATCAAGTGCTTAGACGAAAAGACTTGAGACACTGTAAAATTGTTTCTATCTCAAGAATACTTTCCATAAAGTCACTATTTTCTTATCAAATAGCACAATTGTTTTATATTCATAGACGTCTAAAGTGTAGTTCTTCTCACTGCTACAATTAGTTAAATGTTTCCTGTTACTTCACTAAAGCTATCTTTCCAATGAGTTAATGATGATAGAAATAATAACAGCTAGCTGGGGAGATGGCAATAGTTATGAGAAAACTCTGTTTGTTTATTTATTCTAGATAGAGAAAAGCAGAGAGAGTGAAAGAGTCCACAGCATTTTCTTCAGTGAGGTGAGGGTCATGCACATGATAAAGCAATACACTACTCAGGTGAGTTGTTCCACTAACCCAGCAAAAAGACTTTCATTTCATGTACCAAAGGCCACAAATTCAATCCCCCATACCAGTATAAGCCAGAGGTGTGTAGTGAAAATAGACAGATAGATAGGGAGAGAATGTCAGCATTACAGTTGAGTAAATCAATAATAAAGTTTGCAGATAGTTCATTAACTATCAGGGCTTCTACTAACATTTTCATGTATCATCTCCCTTAATTTTTTCTTAAACCATAATACATGACAAAAACAGTGGGAGGGAGGTTGTTAAGCAACTTGCTCAGTTAATTAACAGACTTACAGGAGTCTAAACAAGATGCCTAATCAGTGACTTTTAACTTTGAGAAGATTATTGGAATCACCCAAGGAATTATAAACTAATCCTGCATCCCTGAGTGGCAGTCGGGACACAGGATTATCAGTTTTTTCATCTCCCCAGGTGATTCTAATATGCCACCAAGCCTGAGAAACACAGATTTAGTTATTAAGCACTTGGTAATAAGTGAGTTAGTGGGTAATTTAATAGATTGATACACACTGTCCTCACCCCACCCCCCCTTTTTTAAGGAAGCGTGTACCAACACTTCAATTTAAATAAAAGTAAGACTAACATTTAATTGGCTGTTCGAAGGAAATAATGAAACCAATTTTGTCAAAATTGATTTACCCTACTAGACCACTTGCCAAAGAGTTAATGATATTTCCTAGGGAAAAGCTACGGACAGATTCTGTAAATGACCTGCTCAGGCTAAATTCTTTTTTCATGTGGACAGGCACCATGGTAGGGAAGCTACAGAAAACTTCCAACTGACTTAGGCTGTTCCAATGGGCCTTTTGGTTCATTTCTTTGTCTTATGTTCTTCCAATTCCCTCACATTATTATCCCTAATGTGTTGTTGTCCCTGCTGGCTTATCTCTGCTGTAGAGAGGGACTACCAAGCTTTTTGGGGAATTAGCACTTAGAGTAGGCAACCAGATAGTTATTTTCGAATCTGGTGTCAAACCACTTCTATAGTCACAGTCAACCCAATGATACATAGAAAAAAATCTACACAAAGCTATAAATCTTTATCAAATACCATTTGGCTATGTGTTGCCAACCAAATGAAGACAATGAAATAACTAAGAAAAATTGTTAAGGATAAATTGGGCAAGATAAGTGGTGTCTGTCTGTCTCTTTCTAAATGTGTATGATTCATTCTGTTTGTGTTAAAGTTTGAGAATAGGCTGGGGTAGATAGGATAATGGTTATGTAAAGAGACTCTAATACTTGAGGCTCTGATGTCCTGCACCACCACTGTACCACCATAAGTCAGAGCTGATCATCACTCTGGTAAAAAAATAAATAAATGAATAAATAAATAAAGAGTTTGAGAACCATTCACTGCCTTATTCGATTAATCTTGTTCCTCCAAGAGCTGAAAGACAGATTATCTAAACAAATGATGGCACATCACACATAACAACAAAATTCTGACACCACAAATATTTACTTGCCAATCCACAGAGGCAAATCATCCCCACCCTGGAATAATAAGCTTGACTTGAACAGCTGCCTGCTTTCCTAATTTTTGTCTTTGTAGAAACCTCAGAACCAACCAGAGAATGTCTAAATATACTTCCCAAACCAGTAATACAAGATGCCTTGCTTCTGGTGAGTCGACCACCAATTTCCCCAGGTTGTACCTCTACTCAGAGCCATTCTTTATCTGACTCTGCTCTTTGCTCCTTAGGAAGTTTTCTCTCTCCTCTGACTGTCCTTCTATCTCTACCTAGTAGGACTGAAGCTAATTCCTTTGATCTAGCAAGCTCAGAGTAAGCAAATTCAATATTTGCTTATTTTCATTGAGCAAGGTGAGAGAGAGGACTGTGGTGGAATTTGGATTCTGACTGCCCTGACACTCCCTTGGGAATGTAAATTGGTCCAGCCTCTGTAGAGAGCAGTCTGGAGAACTCTCACAAGGCTAGACATGGACCTTCCATATGATCCAGTAATTCCTCTCCTGGGGTTATACCACAAGGACTCCATAAAACCCAACCAAAAAGATGTGTGTACTCATATGTCCATAGGAGCACAATTCATAATAGCTAAAACCTGGAAGCAACCCAGGTGCCCAACAACAGATGAGGGCTGAGAAAGCTGTGGTATATATACACAATGGAATACTATACAGCTATCAAGAACAATGAACCCACCTTCTCTGACCCATCTTGGACAGAAGGAATTGTGTTAAGTGAGCTAAGTCAGAAAGATAAAGATGAGTATGGGATGATCCCACTCACCAACAGAAGTTGAGAGAGAAGATCTGAAAGGGAAACTAAAAGCAGTATCTGACTAAATTGAAATTAGGGCACCAAAGTAAAAACCCTGTGGTGAGGGGGAGGGTGGACATGTGGCTTCCTGGGCCAGTGGGGGGGGTTGGGGGTGGGTGGGTGGGATGGGACACAGTCTTTTGGTGGTGGGAATGGTGTTTATGTACACTCCTAGTAAAGTGTAGTCATATAAATCACTAGTTACTTAATATGAGAGGGGGAAAATTAATTGTATGTCTCGAAGTTTTTAAAACACAGACTGAGTCTTTTTAATATATAGGCTGTGTATTTGATATGTGTACTCTCTCAAAAGCCTAGACCAAGTAGATCAGAAGCAACCAGTGGCACAGCTAGTTACAAGATACTGGGTACTATACAGCAAACCCTAACAAAAGGACTTTTCAAAGTTAACCCAATTACCAAATAATGTGATGATAATATTAACTATCACATGCAGGAACCTCACATCTCCACTATAGAACCTATACTTCCCCCAGTCCTGGAACCTTAGGATAGGGCCCACTTTCCCACATGCCTCTCCCAATCCATATCAAATAATATTGCATCTGCTGATCGCAACCTAATCAATGCAACAATTGCCACCTCAACATGCTTCAGCTCAGACTGTGTCCAGAGACTTCAGGTGTGGAATGACAACCCTTCAGCTTCATTACTCAGGTGAGACCTTTCCTTTCATAGTATTCTCTAAATCCAAAACCTAGATATAGACCAGGTTCTGTGAGAGAGAGCATATGTTCACATGTATCCATAAACTAGTGCAAAATATATACCTGAATGCAGAAGTATACTAGAGTTTGCAGTGAGTACCTCCCCAACATTTCCTATCCACTATTCCAACCTTTGGGTCCATGATTGCTCAACAATTTGTTTGGCTTTGTATGTTAACTCTCTTTTCAGCCACCAGGTTCCAGATGCCATCAGGATGCTGGCCAGGCTTCCCTGGACTGAAGACCCCATCAATGTGTCCTGGAGCTCTGATTCCCCAGAGACCCACCCTACTAGGGAAAGAGAGAGGCAGACTGGAAGTATGGACTGACCAGTCAATGCCCATGTTCAGTGGGGAAGCAATTACAGAAGCCAGACCTTCTACCTTCTGCAACTCACAATGACCCTGGGTCCATGCTCCCAGAGGGATAGAGAATGGGAAAGCTATCAGGGGATGGGATGGGATATAGAGATTGGGTGGTGGGAATTGTGTGGAGTTGTACCCCTCCTACCCTATGGTTTTGTTAATTTATCCTTTCTTAAAGAAAAAATAAATTAAAAAAAAGTGATTAAAAAAAAAAAGAAGCATCTAGAGCCAATGACAGAGCTTGTGTCAAATTCAGACACATCTGTCTTCAGAATCAGGGACTTGACAACTTGCTAGTGTCACAATGGACTTTAATAACTTCAGATTTTAATATCAATCTGAATGCAGAGATGAAGCTATAAATTTAAACATCTTTGTATCTTAAATGAAAAGTATTACTCCATCAATAGCATTTACTTGGGAATGATGAGTCTTAGAATAAATGTTCAGGACAGAAATCAAGTTTAGTTTGAGGAAAACAATCTTATATTGTGGGCCAGATGAATATTCAGGGCTAACTTAAGCTAGTTACTCAGAAATGCAGAGAAGAGAATAAAACGTTCTGCTAAAGGAAAGAACGTCAGATCTGCTAGATGAAGGAGATGGTTCTTTTAGCTCACCAGTGAAGATAAGGAGTTTGATACAAGAATCTTTAGTTTTCATTTAAGCATAAGGACCATTGACATAAATGAATTATTGAACTCAAAAATGCAATGTCATTTCAAGAGAAAACAGACATAAGTCCAGGTATTACCAATATTTCTTTCATGGTTGAGCCATGGGTGGCTAATATAGTCATGGACCCTTTGGAATATAACTAAAATAGGCCTACTAACTCTACAAAATGGAACCCCCCAAGTCTTCACCTGCAATATTCCAGCCTTTAGGTTCATGATTAGTCAACAATTTTTTTGGCTTTATATGTTAACTCTTCTTTTAGCCACCAGGTTCCAGAAGCTACCGTGATGCCAACCGGACTTCCCTGGGCAGAGGACTGCACCAATGTTTCTTGGAACCCCGCTTCCCCAATGCCCTGCCCCACCAGAGAAAGAGAGAGACAGACTGGGAGTATGCATCAACCTGTCAATGCCCATGTTCAATGAGGAAGCAATTACAGAAGCCAGACCTTCCACCTTTTGCACCCCATAATGACCCTGGGTTCATGCTCCCAGAGGGGTAAAATAACAGGAAAGCTGTTGGGGTGAGAATGGGATACGGAGTTCTGGTGGTGGAAACTGTGTGGAGTTGTACCCCTCTTATCCTATGGTTCTTGTCAGTGTTTCCTTTTTATAAATAAAAATTATACATATAAAAAGAAATGGTGTACCATGCACTTACACATACCATGTTAACCCACAGATATATACATCCATTCTCCTACAACTTCCTAGTTGTAACTGAGGTTTTTTTTTTTTTTTTTTTTTTTTTGTTGTTGTTACATCTCTACAATTATTGAATCTGTGTTTGAGTGGTTAAAAATAACCAAACATTAAGAGAAACTTTTCTTTTTTGGCTAGAGGTAGTAGTTTGGCAATGCAGAGAGAGACATCACAGCACCGTAGCTGCCCTGAATGCAGCTAAAGCTGAGTTCAAACCCAAATCCCATACATGTCCAAGCAACACACTATTCAACTGATCAATTTCACCTACCCCAAAGAAACAGTTTCCCATGAAAACTAAATATTTGTTTTTCAAAAGTATTTTTTTACCACCTAATCTCTATTTATTAAACAAAAATTGGACCCATGACTAAATTCACATTCCCTCTTTATCTCTAAATCTGATATTTGCAAGACTTTTTTCTCTTCCTTTCTGGAATAATGCAACAGAATTAGCACAATGTAATTAGCGGGTTTAGTTAGAATTTAGGAACTGAGAGGCAAAAGAAAATTAAAGTTGGGGTAAATTAATTAGCAAAAGGTGCTAGAGTTGTGTGTGCTTGTTAATTAAGTGTTGTTATTCAAGGTGTCAGCACTGACAACCCAAAGCTTTGTGTGGTTTAGAAATCAGAGGAGGAAAGGCTGACACTTCAGGGAGCAGAATAGGGAAGTATTGAGTGGGACATAAGCTTTTAGAGAGGGGAGAAATAAAGGGCTGCCTCTGAGATTTCTCTGGCCACCCCAATGCTCTTCCTCTGAGAATATCAAGATGCTCATGGGAGTGAGTGTCCTATTTCTAGAGTCTGACAAAACTGTACTGGGGAAACCTGCATGACACATCCAGTCCTAAAAACCTGTCTCAGTCTTTCCTGGTTGCTAGAACAAAATGTCATAAACTGGTTTTCCAGGACGTAATCAGAATGTCTTTGTCTTGCAAACCAGGGCACAAACACATTCAGGTTCTAGTTATTATAGTAATAATAGGAGGAGGACCAACATCTATGTCTTCAGGGACCAAGAATCATGAGTCAGCAATGAAAAGACAAGATCATGGGCACCTGGATGACAAAAGATTTCTGACCAGTTGACCATGAGGACCGTCCCAACCCCTACACATATATTAACTGGTCAGTCACAAACAGTGGAAGAATAAAATAACCTTTATGTAAAACAAAAAGCTTAGAAAGGTGAAATCACACATGTATGAGACTCCAACCACACACACACACACACACACACACACACACACACACACACACACACACTTTATAAACCTGGAACTTCTCTGAACTTGGAGCAGATGATTGTCTTGCCACATCTCCATTCCTTATGAGTATACATTCCTTTTCTAATAAAATTCCTCATAATGTTATTTGTGCCTATGCTCTGAAATTTTTTCTGTGAGTTCGGCGTGGAATGTACAAACTGGTTCTGAGAAGCCTGGTAACACAGTGCAAACCTACTCCAGTTTGTAGATAAACTACCAAGTTCTCTCTGTGTCCTCACATGATGGAAGTGGCACACTTGCTCTCGGGAATCTCTTTAGTAAGATATCTTAGTCCCATTTCTGAGAGGTATCTTCATCAAGGTATTGGCTCCTAAGGACCTCGTCACTTACGGCAATAGGTTTATAGCATAGAGATTTTGAGGGCTGGGGTGTAAACCACATTCAGGTTACAACAGAGGCCAACACAATCATGACAAAGTCAGATCTAGTTCTCACTAAGACTTTCCTTATAAATACCACATGAGTGACCTCAACAATAAAATTTTATTGCTGATAGTAGTAGACTCAAGAAAATTGCACTTAAGGTGCCTATGGGTTTGTTCTTCTGATCCATTTCCTCTTTTTTTTTTTTTTTTTAACCAGAGCACTGCTCAGCTCTTGTAGTAATAGTTTCAAAGAGAAGAGTCCATAACCTAAGGAAAAAGATATGGTGCATATTTGTTATGTAAATAAGACAGCTTCCCTTAGTTAGCTAGTTTTGTCTGATAATTATGAGAAAAATAAATATGGAAATGGGACAAAAAATTCATGTTTCCTAGGTTATATGAGCAACATCATGTATTCTTCTTCAGATAAATCTGGTTTAAAACAAAAACTTATGGAAGATAGGGCGGCAAAGAGAAAAT
Source organism: Erinaceus europaeus (assembly GCF_950295315.1). Lineage (NCBI taxonomy): Eukaryota > Metazoa > Chordata > Mammalia > Eulipotyphla > Erinaceidae > Erinaceus > Erinaceus europaeus. Next base: position 172,155,732 of record NC_080164.1, on the reverse strand, counting down.
AAGAAAAAGAGAATATAAAGTGATCCACAGCATGCCTACTTGATGTAGGTTCTGGGACTCTGGGATGACCTCAAACAGTTCATGCCCAGTTTCAGCATCTAGCATCTGAAAAGGAGTGGTTTGACTTAAATTATGTGCAGATTTCTTTTTAGCTGTGACATTCTCTTCTTTCACACCTTGAGCTGCTCACTTTTACCTTTTAATTTGAATGTTCTTTTTTCCTTGTTTTGTCTTTATTCTCATTTTTCTGAGACAGATACTAATTGCACTAGGATAAAGCAAGGGAATTCTTGGGTCATTCAAAGACAAAAAGCTACAGATTCTTGGCAAAGTCAAGTCCTGGTTGTTCCACTAGCACATTACCTTCTAGCAAGTCTTAGTGACCACAAAAAGTTGGCACCAGAAAGACAGGTAAGGACACTTTTATTCATTAATTTGTCTTCATCATCATGATCTCATCCTCATGACCTCAATTCCTTTCAGACAAAAAAATAAAAATCCTGGGAAACCTTCATCAGCCGTTAAGTCTACATCTTAATGGAAGTGCTAAGCCTTTGGGACAATAATATGTGAGAGATAAACTAGCAGCTAAAATGGGGAGAAAAGCAGGAGTTGTAGTAGAACACTGTCTTGCCTGGAGATAGTAAATTCAGAATTATAATTGGTGGCTTTAACCCCACCATGTGCTAGAGGAACAAAGTCAAGGTTTTCACACACACACACACGTACACGCAAACGTGCGCGCGCGCGCGCGCACACACACACACACACACACACACACACAGAAGAAATCTCTAGAAAGGTTTATTAAAACAGATTTCTATGTCCACCCCCAGATTATAATCCTAAATATCTTTATTAGGACCTGAGAATTTGCATTTTCAAGTTCCCACAAGATTTTTTTTTCTGGTTGCTAGGCTTTAGAGCACATTTTGAAAACTATAGGACTATAGTTAACGATTTGAACTAATAGGAAAGAACTGATTTTTTTGTTGTTGACCCCCCCAACAAAATCATCTTATTAGGGTGGCTAATGGTTTACAGTACAGTTTTGACATATCGGTATGATTTCTCGTCTCTTCATTTTGGAGTACTGAATGTTTGCAAAATACTGTCACCCCCAACTTAAGTCCTTTTCCACCATTATGCATCAGGACCTAACACTCTCTTCACCTCTTACCTCCGCCTCCTGACTCAGAGTTCTCTGCTTCTGTACAATACACCCAGTCCAAGTTCCACTTTGTATTTTCCCTTTCTGTCCTTATTTCTTAATTTCTAATTATGAATGAGATCATCCAGTACTCATTCTTCTCTTTTGGACTCTAAATATGCTTATAATCAGTCTATAAGATAGCTAAGGCCCAACTCCTCATAAATCCCTTCCTTTCTAGCTGCTTACTATTAAGGGTTAAATGAAAGGATCACACCACCCTCATTATTTCAGTACATCTAATCTGGGGTGGGGAAGAATCTACACAGGAACACACTAGTTATATATAAAACATTTTTTAAAAAGTGTATTTATTATTTTACTTACTCTTGGGTGAGGGGAAAGGGAACTTCTAAGAGGGACACAAGGAGTCTCTGTGTGGCTAAAATATAAATTTGAACACTCTTTTCCCAAATTAGGGTTTAGATATAAAGTATTAGAAATAGATTCCAGTCTTTGGTTCTTGATTCTCACTCCTGAGATTATAAATAACTTGCAATTTTCTTGAGAAGACTGAGCTTGTAATCTTTCCAGTCTGGGTTTAGATTCAGTTTTCCATGACCTTTTACTAAGTATAAACACAACATCAAAGACTGTCATGGTTGAGATAAATAAGATCTAATATGTTACCCAAAGGAAGATGAGATTTTGGAAGGTAGGACTATAGTCGGGTCATTCCTGGAGACCATTACTGTGATGGGGCCAGCTCTGAAGACCTTATAGGGTGAAAAGATGGGGGAATAATAAATCTGCTAAGCACTTGGTATTGTACTGGATGGTTCACCTGCAGTATCTCATGAAATCATGGTGATTTTTTATGGAGAGCAATTACAAATAAAAGCCCTGCTGAAAACACAGAGTGGCTGAGGTCCTGACAACAGAAGCATTTTTCCCTCCTGTGAAGCACAGTTCAAAAAAGCAGACCATAGATAGGAAGCACTTTGAATTGCACATTATTCAGTATTCATTCTTGGATATTAATTACCTACCAACTATTTGTGAGCAGAGAAGCTAGTAAAAATGAGTCCTGCCCCTCACTGTACTTCCAATTTAATGAGAAGAGTATGCATTTTCTGGATGGGATCATATCCATACTCCCATGAAAAAATATATATAACAATGTCTAAAGAATCTAAGTTTTTTTATTGATTATACCAGCTATATCCTGGTGTGTCAACACCTGTGAGTCCAGTAATAAATATTTGCTGATTTAGTCCCCAATGGGGCTGTACTGCTCCAAGCTGACTTATGTAGATAGAAGAAAACAAAGGAGTAGAAGCAGAGGGAAGGACACAGTGGCACTGATGCTTCCCCCAATGCAGTGAGGAATGAATTTGAACCTAAATTGAACTTAATTCAGATAGATACTTCTTGGATGAGCTAATATGCCAGTTCAGGAGAGATTTATTTATTTATTTTTATTTATTTTTGCCTCCAGGATTATCACTGGGTTTCGGTGCCAGTACTACAAATCCACTGCTCCTGGTGGCCACTTTTCACATTTTATTGGATAGGACAAAGAGAAATTGAGAGAGAAAGGGGAAATAAAAATGGGGAGCTGAGTGGTAGCACAGCAGGTTAAGCACACGTGGTGCGGAGCTCAAAGATCAGCATAAGGATCTCGGTTCGAGCCCCCTGTCGGGAAATTGTGAGGATGTGGTTGAGCTTGGCAGGGCTTGACTTGAGGGGACATCCATCCTGCCTCTCTCTCTGTCTCTCTCTGTCTCTATCTCTCTCTCTCATAAGAGGCTGAGCAAGGAGGGAGAAAACCCCCCAAGGTTTGCCTCATCTTATCAGTCTCCCTGCCTCACAAAGCACCCCGCATTCCTGAGATTATAGCCTGCTCCCTTATTATCTACATAATCATTGTTTTGCCTGAAAGATACCCACCCTTCCATTCCTTTGATCTATCTTCTTTCTACCCTCAAGACCCTACCTGCCTCCAGGGTATTATTAATCCTACCAGTTAAAACCCTCGCAAAAGTTGCTAAGGAAGTTCCTACCTTTCCCAGCACACTTTTTCCTCTCTCCGCCCCTTTCCTAGCCATTTCCGTTTCCGACTTGCCACTTCCAGGTCTGACCTTTAAAAGCCCAGGAAGAGGAACCCCCAGGATAGCTCAGTAGCCCCCGGCAGGGGAGTCATTTCACAGGCAATGAAGCAGGTCTTCAGGTGTCTGTCTTTCTCTCCCCCTCTGTCTTCCCCTCCACTCCCCATTTCTCTCTGTCCTATCTAACAATGACAACATCAGTAACAAAACAATAATAAGTAAAGCAACAATAACAAAAAAACAAAGGCAACAAAAGGGAAAATAAATAAATAAAATAAAATATATATTTTTAAAAAAGGGATATATAGAAAGATCTGCAGACTTGCTTCATTGCTTGTTAGGGTGGCGAGCTAGGGGCTCGAACCTGGATCCTTCCATATATCTTTCTGCATAGCACTATGTGAGTTCAGCCAAGTGTGCTATAGCCTGCTCCCCACCCCACAGAAAGGAAATTTTTAAAAGTAGGTAAACTATTGTCTAGACAAAGAAACTGTCAAGGTGGAAGAAAGACTGAGATCCAGAGTTCACACATGCTATTTGCAAAGATATAGCAAGAATATTGAATTCTGACCTCAAAAAAGCCTCCACAGTCAGGCCCAAACTAATCTTTTCTCTTACTTGATAGGGTGACTTTGTCTTCATCTCCACCCTTTTGACTTGCCAATCCCTTTACTTTTGATACTTTGTACTTGTATTTTCACACTCCCAAGTCTTCCTCATCATTCAGAGCTCAACTCAATAGGATCCTTCCTAAGCAGACTTCCCTCTCCCTGACAACTGCAAATGCTGAATAATCCTGACCAACCTGAACCTAGGCTGTCAGTTCATGCACAGGACAATGGTCTTCTGCATCCCCCTGCCTGACAGAGGGTGTTCTCTGATCGCAACTGACTTCCCTTGTTTTACTCTCTTCAATTCCACACTCTCTCCCTTATTAAGCGGGTTGAGCTCCCAAGTAAATAATTTTGATTCACTACCTTGTCTCAAGGCTTGCTACTGTGGAAATTCCAACACACAAAGTAATATTAAGCCAAATTATTTAGGGTTCTATTATTTTCTTTTTTTTAAGTTTTTTTTTTACATTTATTTATTTTCTCTTTTGTTGCCTTTGTATCTTTATTGTTATAGTTATTATTGTTGTTGTTATTGATGTCGTCATTGTTGGACAGAACAGAGAGAAATGGAGAGAAGAGGGGAAGACAGAGAGGGGGAGAGAAAGACACCTGAAGACCTGCTTCACCGCCTATGAAGCAACCCTCCTCCAGGTGGGGAGCCGGGGGCTCGAACCAGGATCCTTATGCCGGTCCTTGTGCTTTGCTAGGGTTCTATTATTTTCTAAACACTATTCCCTGTTAAGAGCTAGCTTACTTATTGACTTATTTCTTCATTGCCACCAGTCACTTTGTGACTTCACTGCTCCTAGAGGCCATTTTTTTTTGTAGTAGGTAAGAAACAGAGAGATATAAAGAAGAAAGAGACACGGAGAGAAGGGGAAACACCACAGCCCATATTCCACCACTCATGAACTTTTTCTCTATGGTTGATGCTATGTCTTGGAATGAACTTAGGTCCTGGAGCATGGTAGTGTGTGCACTCTATTGGGTGGGCCACTTGCTGACTGAGCTTATTTGTTCAGAATCTATACTGCTATCCTATCTGATCCTCTATCCATCCCACAATGGAATACAAACACTCGATAGAGTATAGACAGCAGGATGGTATGACATTGCCTGCCTTGTTTATTGTAGTATCTTTAAGCATCAGTCAACAGGTAGGTGTGCAACATATCTTGCTGAGTAAATAGAATGGTTTAATGATGATGTTGGATATGAGAATCTCTCCAATGTAACTACGTGGAAGAACCTTACCTAGTAAATCACATGATTTAACTACTAAACCGGTGGACTTTTCCTTTACATCATTCTCTTTGAAATGCCATGCACCCTCTTCTGTTTTCTTTAACTTCTCATTTTTGTGCGCAATCAAAACTTTATGAAGATAGATAAAAAATATTCCAGGCTTGGAAAGTATTATATGCCTCAAGCTATACTTACAAGAACACACTGAAGATGTCCTAAAACAGAAGTCTCTGTTCCTTTGGCTCCCATCACATGTGCCTTGCATAACCACCTGTGTTTATTAAAAGAACTTCTGGTCTGTTTCTGTTTAACAGTGACATTTAACTACATGATTTAAGATGCTGGAGAATCAGAATAAATCTTATTGGTTTGCTCAATCATCTACAGTACCAAGAGGTGCAAAGAGAAACTAGAACATCAGAAAACCACAGAAAGGTATAAGTAGCATTCATAGAGCTGAAAGACAAATATCTAGGGGAAAAGAGTTGAAGTTCAGAGACCCTCACATAAAATGAAAAGAATGGAGACCTATGATTTTCAAGAGTCTTTTCCCAAAGTAAATTTTGTCACAGAAAAATCTAGTGAGGACTTTCTCTCAAACAGGTGATATTTCAAATGTAATATATAAATCATATGTTGTTCACAATTTAAGTAAACAACTATTCAACAATAAAAGAGAGCATTTGTATATATTTTTTCACTTTACTAGGACAGAGGATAAAATAGTGATTCCTTGAAATGCTTTGAATATGAAGGTTTGCTTAATTATTTCCCCTCTCTCATGTAACCATTGCTTTTTAAAAAATTGTCATACGGGAGTCGGGCTGTAGTGCAGCAGGTTAAGTGCAGGTGGCGCAAAGCACAAGGACCGGCATAAGGATCCCGGTTCAAACCCCGGCTCCCCACCTGCAGGGGAGTCGCTTCACAGGTGGTGAAGCAGGTCTGCAGGTGTCTATCTTTCTCTCCTCCTCTCTGTCTTCCCCTCCTCTCTCCATTTCTCTCTGTCCTATCCAACAATGACAACAACAATAATAACTACAACAATAAAACAACAAGGGCAACAAAAGGGAATAAATAAATTTTTTAAAAATTTAAAAAAATTAAAAAAAATTGTCATACACAAGAGTCTAATAAATAATGAAAGATAGAAGGCATAACTACTTATAATTATGGGTGTGGGTGGGGCAAAGGGTTTCTCATTTGTGACCTGTTCAAACCAGTATATTCCTTTCTTGTTCACTATTTTGTTTAAGTTCTGATCAGTAATGGCACAATGCATTTGTGCTATTTTTACATATTTATCTCCTTAGAAACAGACTATGTGACATCTTGATGTATTTTGTTTTAGGAAGTGAATGATGTTTGATAAGTAACAGATCATGGCTTGACATCAGTCACTAATGTTCCATCCTTCTTCTCCTGTTGTATAAGATGTAGCTACACTTAGTGAAGCAAGTCTGCAGGTGAAACAGTGTTACAAGATGGGTTTACTAATCTGTGGAATAAAGGCAATTAACTGCAAACAAAGGGGAAAAGTTAGCCAAACTCTCTCTCAGATTTTGTAGTATAGGGGAACACAAAACTTTGGTGGGTGGGTGCAGTGTGAAACTATAGTCTTGAGATCTCATAAATATATATATATTTGCTTATTGGATAGAAACAGCCAGAAATCAAGAGGGAGGGGGGAAGATAGAGAGGGAGAGAGACAGAGTGACATGACAGCACTGTTTCAGTACATGCAAAACTTTTCCACTGCAAGTGGAAACCTGGGGTTTGAACCAGGGTCCTTGCCCATTGTAATATGTGCGCTCAACCAGATGTATCACCATCCAAACCCAACATCTCACAATTTTGTAATGCATTATTAGATCACTAAAAAAAAAACCAAGTAATTAGAAATGGGTCTATTAACATTAATTACTTAATAGCAATTCATTCATTGGTGTCTAAATAAGGTTGCCCTTGCTAAAAATATGTAAAGTAAATAAAAAGTTATTCTCCCATTTTACATATGAGAAAACTTCAGGATTCAATGACTACCTGTAGAATTAGTTAAAAAACGGATAAAATTTATTAAGCCAGGAAAGTTATGAAACTACGATCTCAGCAAATTGAATTTAGAAACTCTGGTATCTTTCTACATTTTATATCTTTCTGCCTCTTGTACATGGAGGCTTAATTAAGCTATAAATTTCACATATTTTAATTCACTCTGGCTTCCCTTGCTGACACATAGCAGCCACTGGCATCCAAAAATCCCATTTCCAAACTGGCTCCTGTTGACTTTGGAAATAACAGTGGAACAAATATACAGTAATTCTCAACATTAGGGATGTTTTTTTCTCCACTTCACAGTATAGACAGTTACAGGCCTTGGGTCATTAGAAATGCAAAATATTTAGGGTCAGACTCTCTGTGTCTGCTATTTAAAATGTGTTTATTTGGTATAAGTAATTTTCTTGGAAAAAAATTGTGTCAAAATAGAGCTAATGTAACCAGTGTTTTAGCAGAGATGCTAATTAAACCAGTGTGAATGTAGAAGATGTTTTATACATCACTGACTCTGAGCATCATTTCACTAACAATTCTGCATAGTACTTTTGTTGACTGTTGCCTATCAAATGCTTTTTTTGTTGTTTGTTTTTTGTTTTTTCATTGCAAAGCATTTCACCACAGTAGGAGGATTGAGTTGTCTGTCTGTTGACCTTCATTTTACTCTAGGACGTTATTATTATTATTATTATTATTATTATTATTATTATTAATTACTATGCTTTCCCTCCTAGCTTGCACCTTAGTCTTATTGAATGTTTTGCAAAGTTGGAAATCCACTAAAGATTGGTTCTCAATTATTACCTTCCATTAGAATTACCTGGCCCTGGCTGATTGGTAAAATTAGAACCATCCACACCACACCCAAAATTTTCTTTAATTGTATTTCCTTTTTCTTTTGTCAGAGGACAAGAGACAGAGGTAGAGAGAGTAAGAGACAGAGATTCCTATCATTCTGTCCTACCAATCACTCATAAAGCTTCTCCCCTGCAAGTGGGGACAAGGGACTTGAATTTGAGTCCTCACACAAGGTAACATGTGTCCTCTACTGTGTATAGCCCTACCTGAATCCAGCTCACAGAAATTCCTCATTAATTTTCTCTAAAGTGGAGTTGAAGCATTATGTGTTTAAACATTTCTTAGATGATTTTGACTCTGATTTGATGTAGCAATCACTACATTCAAATTTTCTGCCTATGAACCACCACACAGACTAAAAATTTCTTTCTTTTCAATTAAACTTGATGTAATTCCTAGTCATTCTTCAGAACACAATTCAGAAAGCACCATGCAATCAGTCATCATTGGGTAAAAAATCCTCTAATGTTCATGGTAGTTCTCAGTACATTCGGCTCTACTAGAAATTCTTTGAAGGTGGAGACTTAGTAGAACTTGTATGCTATATGGATCCACAGCCTCTAGAAATAATAATGTGGAGCTACATAAAATTTAAGGAATAAGAGAGCAGATGATAAAATGTTTTTTTTAGAATGTAGATAATGGCTCTGGCTACTTGACCTGGTTCTATCAGTTACATATTTGCACAATAGTTGACATGAAACATTGACTGTAAATTGCTTTGTCTATGGCATATAAAACTGAATGTACACAAGTGTTAAGATTCACAGATTTTCTTCCTATTTATATCTCCAACAGAAATAAAAACAGAATTCCATATTGTTGTATGCTTTACATTGGGTTGTCCTAGCTCTCCCCCACCAAGAGAATTGGATCAGTCCTGCTAGTTTCGTGGGCCCGCTTGGCCCCGCCCCTAGGAATCCCGAGAGGGTTCCAGGGTTCCAGAGTTCCAGAGTTCTAGAGTTGGAGAGTTGCAGAGTTCAAGAGTGCTAGGCGCTGCCGCGGGGGAAAGAGGCAGCAGAGTTTTGTTTGGTGATTAGTTTGGTTTAGTTTATGAATCGTTGTTCCTGAATAAAGAAATACAGCTTCCCTGCCCAGCCGTATGTCTCTGGTCGTCTCTGTTACCCGCCCGTGAAGCTAGCCCAGCCAGCTGGAGCCTCCGAATTTTAACAACACCATAGGAAGAATTCAGTCTCTGTTCAGTCTTTGGCCAAATACAATCCAGGGAGAAGACTATGTCCAACAATAATAAGATGAGTGAAATAATTACATTGTATGGGGTACATGAGATTCCATAAAACAACAGTTCTCTACACACATGCTCTGTGAATTAATGCAGTAAAGAGAATTTTGAGCAAATGAAGGTAAAGCATATACTACAAGTCACACAATTACACAGTAAGCCAAGGCACCTCTGCTGTTAAAAACAGTCTACAGCTAGTCCACCCTGAGGGAACCCCATCAATCATGTCTGATAACAGAAGCAGGGCTGGGTCAGGGTAGTATTATGCTGAGAGAGATCAGGACCTCAGGACCATGGATACTATGCAGGAGAAGCATAGTGATGGGAAGGGAGTCTGAAGACAGTTTCTGAGGTACTGGTTACATCCCTGATGTGGCCAGTGGTTGCACAAGTGGTTTCAGTTTGTAAGAATCAAATTGTGAACTTATATTTCTGGAATTTTCTTCATGTATATGATGATGCAATAAGAAAATGCTAAAAATGACTTCAATATAAAAATTAACATAACATGTACCCTTGTATATAAAATAATGTCATTCTAAACCTCAGAGACACTGAGCATTGGAAGGAATCTAATTCATTTTCAGGCATGGTTCCTCTAGTAAGGTCGCTGGACTGGGAGGTAGAATTTATTTCCTGATTTGGAAAGTGAGAGAGAGAGAGAGAGAGAGAGAGAGAGAAGAGGAAGAAGAATATGAAGGAGGAGGAGGAGGAGAAAGAAGGAGGAGGAGGAGGAAGAAGAGGAGAAGAAGAAGAGGAGGAAGAAGAAGAAGGAGAAGAAGGAGCAGGAGGAGGAAGAGGAGGAGGAAAGAGAGGAGGGGAAGGCAGGGAAGAAGAAAAGTGCAGAGGAGAGGAGAAAATAGAGGAGAGGAGAAAAGACGAGAGGAGAGGAGAAAAGAGAGGAGAGGAGAGGAGAAGAGAGGAGAAAAGAGGAGAGGAGAGGAGTAAAGAGGAGAGGAGGGGAGAAAAGAGGAGAGGAGGGAGTCGGGCTGTAGCGCAGCGGGTTAACTGCAGGTGGCGCAAAGCACAAAGACCGGCATAAGGATCCTGGTTCGAACCCCGGCTCCCCACCTGCAGGGGAGTCGCTTCACAGGCGGTGAAGCAGGTCTGCAGGTGTCTTTCTCTCCTCCTCTCTGTCTTCCCCTCCTCTCTCCATTTCTCTCTGTCCTATCCAACAACGACAACAACAATAATAACTACAACAATAAAACAACAAGGGCAACAAAAGGAAATAAATAAATTAAATAAATATTTAAAAAAAAGAAAAGAAAAAAGAAAAGAGGAGAGGAGAGGAGAAAAAGGTGAGGAAAGATGGAGAGATGGGGAAGAAAGATATACGGTGAGTATCTGGGTGAAATAAAGAATGAGTGTACTGTCTTGGCCTTCTCCAAACAAAGGCTGGACAACATACTCTGCCTACTACCCAAGGAAGATGGGGGCTGAAATTAGTGTAGCCTGGAATGTTCCTAGCCATGACCACAGAATGTGAGCTCAGACCTATAGTGATGCAGAGGTTACATAGGGTCCTGTGTTGAATATTGGCCCCAGATCAAACAGATGGGTATTACAGTTAAACATACTTACATACTTTCCCCATATTTGGGAGCTATTCTCTTCCTTGATCCAGCTTTCTAGTCCTTTTTCAAACTATGACACCATCTCCCCAGATAATAACCTGGGTCCACCTGCATATTAGATGTCAGGCTCAGGCAAAAACTTTTAAAGTCATAGGTCCTTTGGAATAAACCTAAAATAGACCTACTAGCTTTTTCCAAAATGGAGACCCTTAATCTTCATCTGCAATATTCTTGCCTTAAGATTATGATTAGTCAACAATTTGTTCTGCTTTATCTATTAACTCCTTTTCAGCCACCAGGTTCCAGATGCTACCATGACATCAACCTGAATTCCCTAGGCAGATGACCCCACTATGTGTCCTGGAGCCCTGCCTCCCCAGATTCCTGAAGAGAGAGAGAGAGAGAGAGAGAGAGGGAGAGAAGAGAGAGAGAGAGACGGGCTGGGATTATGGACTGACCTGCCAATACCTATATTCAGTGGAGAAGCAATTACAGAAGTCAGACCTTCATCTTCTGCACCCCATAATTATCTTGGGTCCATACTCCCAGAGGAATAAAGAATAGTGAAGCTATGAAGGGAGGGGTTTGGATATGGAGCTCTGGGGGTGGGCATTGTGTGGAAATGTACCACACTTATCCTATGGTCTTGTCAATATTTCCATTTTATAAATAAATATATATATATATTTCAGAGTAAAATGCTTTTTAGCCACCAAGTCACAGAAGCCAGACCTCCCACTTTCTGCACCCCATAGAGAATTTTGGTCCATACTCCAGTGGGATAAAGAATAGAGAATCTTCTAGTGAATGTAATGAGATATGAATGGAACACTGGTGGTAGGATTATATGGGGTTATACTCCTCTTATCACACAATCTTGTCAATCATTATTAAATCATTAATAAAAATGTAAAAATAAGTCATTTTCACTGCAAGCATTTCAGAATCTTTCATGCAAACTGTTTATCACTGCCAAAAGCTCGAATCTGCCAAGCAACTTGAACCCCACATGTCATTAGAAGCTTCTACTGTTTACCCAAATCATCATTCTTGTTTAGTGGAGGCACTCGATTGGGAGCAGTCATTTCTTCACTTTTCATATACAGAACAATGAAAACTATACATTCCATGACCTGTCCAGTTTGAACATTGACAGATACCTACTAGAAGCGCTCCATTTCTCCTTCAGAGATATATAGACTTGCAAAGGTGCACCACTGCCTGCCTCCCAAGAAAGTGAGTTATATGGTCTCAACTTTCCAAAGGAATCATCTAGAATTAGCTTTCTAGACACTTTCGGCACTGAAGATGAGAGCCTAGAGTGTATAAGCCAGTGTGCTCATTAAAAGCAAAGCATTTTTATGGTTTGTAGCTATAACACAGGTGACATTGATAGACTGTTAGAATAAAAATTTTAGAGAATATCAAAACAATATTTTTTTAAAGAAGTGGGAAATAATTAATAGCTTCATAGGTAATTATTTAAGAATTCTAAGACTTCCCTCCTTGGATGATGATTGGGAGTGGACAAAAAAAGTATATATTTACTATATTCTTATTTATTTTTAATAATTTTTATATTTATTTATTTTCCCTTTTGTTGCCCTTGTTTTTATTGTTGTTGTAGTTATTGTTGTGGTCGTTGTTAAGACAGAACAGAGAGAAATGGAGAGAGGAGGGGAAGACAGGGGGAGAGAAAGATAGACACCGGCAGACCTGCTTCACCGCCTGTGAAGCGACTCCCCTGCAGGTGGGGATCTGGGGGCTCAAACAGGGACCCTTACACTGGTCCTTGCACTTTGCGCCAAGTGCTCTTAACCTGCTGCGCTACCAACTGACTCCCACGATATTCTTATTTTAAGTGTCTCTATATATTTCTCAAATTTTGATTTATTATCAAAGGTGTCTGGGTATATACTACTTTAATCCTGCACTTTAAAATTATCTGGGGGAGTCGGGCTGTAGCGCAGCGGGTTAAGCGCAGGTGGCGCAAAGCACAAGGACCGGCATAAGGATCTCGGTTCGAACCCCGGCTCCCCACCTGCAGGGGAGTCGCTTCACAGGCGGTGAAGCAGGTCTGCAGGTGTCTATCTTTCTCTCCCCCTCGTTGTCTTCCCCTCCTCTCTCCGTTTCTCTCTGTCCTATCCAACAACGACGACAACAACAATAATAACTACAACAATAAAACAACAAGGGCAACAAAAGGGAATAAATAAAAAATAAAATATTTAAAAAAAATTTAAAAAATTATCTGACCAGAATTTAACAATGGCAGTTTATTCATATTTAGATAATGGAAAATTTCTATGTACTGGGGACTACTGATTTAAAAGTGAGCTAGATTTGCGACTAGATTGGAGGGCGGCAGGGGGGAAGGTGATATTTTCAGTCCCTCTGCTCACCATATTCAATTGGATTCCTCTTTTCTCAGACTCTAGTTCCTTAGTTCACCACCTCTTCTAGCTTTTCTCAGACTCTAATTCCTTAGTTCACCACCTCTTCTAGCTTTATGATCTATGTAGAGTTCAAGGTTAAGTGATTCACCATCTTCTCCCTGAATTCTTCAGCTCCATTGATCTTTCAGTGTTCTAAATAAACCTGTCTTAGTAAACTCTACTACATTCCAGCTTCTTAATGCTAGCTTCTCAAGTATTCAAGGTACCACTATTATGCTTTTTTCTAAAAATCTCTGGTATATGATCTCAGATAAACTCATGGGGGCCTTTCAGCATTCTTTCTGTTAGGGTGTATTTCATTTACTATTTTCTTCCTTCAAGTAACTAACCCTCAAAGAAGCAAACACACATACACTGAAAACCAAGATCTTTCTTTGCCTTACTGAGTAGATTTTTTCCTTTATTTTTCTCTTTACACAATGTCTATTTTGTTGTTATTCTACCTTTCTAGTTCCCTCCTGAATGGAAGAAATAAAGGTCTGTTCTCTTTTTCAACTAATTTTGATGACTCATTCCTTCTTTCTCAATTCTTTCCTGTAAAATTCTCTCTGAATCAATACCCTCCAAACCTATGTAACCCAACTTGGGTCCTCCAAATGGCATTTAAATTGTTCTAAGATTTCTTCAATCATATATATCCAATTCATTAACCTTTCTAAATTCACTTTCACCATCACCAATAGGACTTCATTACTGGGCCTCTTATTCATAACATTTTCACTTCTCTTGGCTTCCACATCAAGATTCCTCCTCACTCTGGGTCTTGTGAACCATGCCATCTACTGTTGCCTAAAAATACATATATTCCCCCAAGACCTCCATCACATTCCTTTTCACTTTGATAAACATTTCCAATATTTTCAAAGGTCTTTAACAATCATTTACACAGAAGGCTGTACTATGGGTCTACAATGAGGGTCATACAAGAAATAAAAAGCATGTCCACCTCACCCTTGAACACAGCCAGCCAGAGAGCAGCAACACAGACATCTGACCTCTGCTGATGCCACCAACTAAAGCTGCATGTAGGAGCCAGTGTTACCCATGACATCATTACAATGTAATACAGAATGGTGACTCAAGTTAGGATCAAAAATCTGAGTTCAGACAATCTCAAGGATCTTTTAACAATGATCCACTTCACGTTGGGATTACATAAATTAGAGTCTGTGTCAATCTCAGAAATCACACATTTCAGAAAAGATGTTCACCAATTTGTTCTGATAGAGTATATCATTGCTGCTCTCTGCTGGTCAAAAGCATTATTCTCTTCAATTAAGAAGAGCAGAGCAATGGGATGGGTCAGACAGGCATACCTAGAGCATTCAAAATTATCCAAATGAGTGCTAGGTAATGGCAGATGTTAAAATGATTCTATAGGCTGCAGTACATATTCCCACTCAGGAGCACTGACTGTAATGAAGGTGTATTAGACCACAAAAGCAAAGATGCACGAGTAGTCACTGTTTCTTGAATTCTGGTGAGAACACTTAACATGAAATCTATCTATTCTTTATGGCCATACCACCCTGAACACGCCCGATCTTGTAAATCTGTCTATTGGCAATTTTTTTAAAAATGTGCAATTTTGTCAGCTATTGCATAGTATTTCATAGTTTCTCTACAACATTCATTTTGTGCCTGTGTTGTAAAACTACCTTTATTCCCAATAAACAGTGTCTTTCTGCTTCCTGAACCCCATAGCCCTGGCAATCACCACTCTGCTCTGCTTCTAGGAGTTTTACTATTTTAGCTATCTCACAGAAATGGAACCACAGAGTTCTGTGCACCTAACTATGCGGTGAATTTAACTAATTCACCTTCATTTTTGTAGACATTTAATGATGCAACTTAGTATATTTTAGAAGGCAGACCTTTTTTTCTTTTTAAAAATTTTATTATTATTTTCTTTTATTTATAAAAAGGAAACATTGACAAAACCGTAGGATAAGAGGGGTACTACTCCACACAGTTCCCACCACCAGAACTCCATATCCCATGCCTTCCCCAGATAGACTGGGACTATGGATCGACCAGTCAGTACCCATGTACAGAGGGGAAGCAATTACAGAAGCCAGACCTTCCACCTTCTGCAACCCACAAGGACCCTGGGTCCATGCTCCCAGAGGGATAGAGACTGGGAAAGCTATCAGGGGAGGGTGTGGGATATGGAGATCGGGTGGTAGGAATTGTGTGAAGCTGTACCCCTCTTACCCCATGGTTTTGTTAATGTCTCCTTTCTTAAATAAAATAATTTAAAAAAAAAGAATAGGAAAGCTATCATGGTTGTTCAACAATTTGTTTGGCTTTGTATGTTAACTCTCTTTTCAGCCCACAGGTTCCGGATGCCAGCATGATGCTGACCAGACTTCCCTGGACAGAGGACCCCACCAATGTGTACTGGAGCTCCACTTCCCCAGAGACCCACCTTATTAGGGAAAAAGAGAGGAAGGCCTTTTTATTACACATCATTTTGCATTTTTACCAAAGTTTCTTGAGAATTGTCACCTTTATAGGTTACAAAATCCTAAATGTTTTCTGAATCCAAAAAGGGCTTAATTATACATAAAACATACATTCGTACAATATACTGTACTGAAAACTTTTAAAAGGATGCCATTAGTAACTTCTAGTCATTCTGAATATTTAAATACAAACGTACTCCAAGAACCTCACCATGGGGACAGATTTGGATTTAAAAGGCTAACAGCACATTCAAATGGAAATATTGCCATTTACTAGTCTTAGTAACTTGAGTTGTCAACTTAAAACCAATGAGCTCTACTTCCATATTTTTTCAAGTGAGGGAACCAGAAAAAAAAAAACCCAAACAGGATTATTATTAGAAATTGAATTGAAATAGTTCAAATTAAGTGTTTATAATCCATGACACAAAGCAATCAGTATATCTCTACTATTACCCTTAGTATATTTTAGATGAAGCAGCAGACCTTGCTTTCCAAAACAAAGTGGTTTTGCCATAGTTTTTAAATTATACTCTGTGTATACCTGGAGAAAGTTGTTTTTACTGTACAGACTCAGCCCTGACACTAATTGTGTAATTTAAAGTAATGCGTTAAATCTTCTGAGCTTCAGAAATGTTTCTGGATGCTTGCCTTGCTCCAAGGTCCCAACAGATCTCCTGTTTTAATTTTATTTACAATTGTTTAATAGCCTTTGGTACAAAGTGTTTTGTTTTCTGACCTTCTGTTCCCTATCTAATGACTTGCCTGAAGAACAAATAACCATGGGAGGAAGCTAGTAATCTCTTGGGGGAATCAGCAAAGGGTAATTTTTAGAAGGGACGATGGAAGCAGCAAAGTACACAGACTTAACAAAATATTTTTCTTCTCAAGTATTACCCCACTGAAATGTGGTTTGATGATTGCTCTGTCTATATTAGTTTAATAAACAGGAATAGTTTTTAAGAACAATTTACAGTGTACTAGCCCTGTAGAAAAGATGGCTTCCTCTTCTCTTGATTCCTTACCATGTTATACAGCCTTGTTGACCTTAACTAAATCAGTGCAACAAGTGCCACCACTCCACATTATGCTGCATATTAGCTATCAAGCTCAAGCAAAAATGACTAAAGTCATGGACCCCTATGGACATACCTAAAATAGACCTCTTAACTTCTTTCCACAATAAGATTCCTATTCTCATCTGCTCTATTACTGCTTTTTTGGTTCCTGCTTATTAAACTTTTTGTCCTGCTTTATACCTTTCATCTAAGTTGCATATACTCCTATGATTCCATCTTGACTTTCCTAAGCAGAAAACCTTATCAGTGTGTCCTGGAACCTCACCTCTCCAGAGCTCTACTGAACTAAAAAATGACAGAAAGAGGCTGGGGATATGGATTGACCTGCTAATGCCCATGTCTAGCAGAGAAATAATTATAGAAGCCAGAACTCCCACCTATTGCACCCCAAGAAGAATTTTGGTCCATACTCCCAGAGGGGGAGATAAGATAGGGGAAGATGACCAGAGAGCTCTGAACTCAAATTTCATCAAGACCCATAGAGAGAAGTGGAAAAAAGGAAGGTCACTGAAAAGTAGCAATAGATGTAGGTGTGATTTAGAGAAGGCAGGGCAATAGAAAAAAAGTGCAAATATATTTAAATACAGATAGTTATAGAAATCATAGTCAATTCATATCTGTGACTTTGGGAGAACTACTGCAGTTTCCAAAGGTGGGAATAGGGACACAGAACTATGATGAGGTATGGTGTGTAGTTATACCACTGTTATAATTTTGTAAATCAATATTAAACCATTAATAAAAAAGAAAAATGGCTTCTCACTAGACTATTCCAGAAAGTTCTATTCTATTCCTCTTATAGAGAAACCTTTGAAGACTAGTTTGGTTATAATTATTTTGGGGTCTAGTTCCAGTATATATATCTGAGAGACATTCTATGGAATGTCCAAACTTAAGTCTGCTCATCAAGTTCATTACCAACTATGGAGGGTACCAGTAAAATGAATTCTGTAAATAAAACAGATCTATAATTTTCTCTTCCCCTGCTACTCCTCAGAGATAAGGACTGATTAAATATCAACCACTAATTTTACAGATGGTATCTAATAGCCACTATTCTTTCTAAATGAATTTCCCCTTCCTTCCTTCCTTCCTTCCTTCCTTCCTTCCTTCCTTCCTTCCTTCTTTCCTTTCTTCTTCTTTCCTTCTTTCTTCCTTCCTTCCTTCCTTCCTTCCTTCCTTCCTTCCTTCCTTCCTTCCTTCCTTCCTCTCTTTCTCCCTCCCTTCCTCCCTCCCTTCCTTTTTTCCTTCCTTCCACCCTTTCTTCCTGTGTTACTTTCATCTACCAGAACTCTGTGCCTGCACAAACCCAAACTCTTTTTGCTTTCCCAGATAGAAGGTGAGAGGTAGAGGAGAGAGACATTAAGAAGCAGAGAAAGCACAGATCTGTTTTAGCATGCATAAATTTTCTCCTTTGCTTGGTGATCTCCTGTGGTGCCCCGGTCCCTATGCACGATAAAATGTATGCTATACTGAGTAAGCCACCTCCCAGCCCTTGCACTGTCCTTTCTCACTGTAAATGTTCTCTAATGGTTTGTGACTCTCTTCTCCCCCCAACAAGGTCTTTGCTACCATAATACTATTGATCAACATCCTTATCTATGCTCACAATTTACCTATGGATTTTTTTAAAGCTAATCTCCCTATGAATTTCTAGCATCTTCTCAAAACTAAACTCTGTTCCATCTATTGACTGATCCTACTGATCTAGTGAACTTATTGGGCAGATGTTTCCCTTTTTAAAATCCTATCATCTTGATGAATTATTTTAACTATAAAATTCAGGGTAGGTACTAAGTGGTGGATCACCCTGAAGTGTGTGCCTGTTACCATGTAAGAAGTCCTGGGTTCAAGACACCAGTCCAGGGGAAAACTTTCACACATGTTAGAAATGTTACAGATATCTCTTCACTCTGTCTCAATCTCCTGTCTTCTCTCCTTCCCTTTCTGTCTTCCTTTATCTTTCACATTTGATAAAAAGAAAATGGCTCCCATAAATAATGAAGTCATACAAACACCAAGCATCAGTGATAACTCTGAAGGAAAATAAACAAAAATCAGGGTGTAGCAAGATACAAGATCTACTGCCATGGCTCATTTTAAAAGCTATTAATTTATTTTATGAGATGGCAATAAAGGAAGAGGAGAGACCAAAGGACTTTTCCTTCATGTATAATGGCATGTATTCCTTGTTTTGTTAGTAGAGTTTTTTTTTTTTAATTGGGGGTTTATGGTTTACAGTAAGTATGGTTGTTAACACATGAGTAAAATTTCTCACCACCAAAAATGTTGTCTGCCAAATGCTTTTACCCTTAGCTTAGGTGCTCTGAATAGCAAAATATATACTACCATACTTCTCCAAACACAAGCATGCCTTATCACACTGTGGCTTTTTCTCTAGACTCTGTGTAATTTTTATTTATCCCTGAGATTCATTGACTAATCCTCAAAGTTTAAATTCTGAAGCTTCTTTCAGTACATCCCTGGACAGAGATCAACTATTTTCCTCTTTTTTTATTTTTCTTCTTTTGTTCTCTCACAACTGCTGTACTTCTCTGTATTGAGCAGAATAATAGTCTCCTAAAGATGAGTAAATTATAATTCCCCAGGACCTGTGGGTGTGTTACTTTATATGCAAAAAGAGACTCTATACATATAAGTAAACTAAGACTATTGACTTAGATTGTTCTAGATGTTTTAGCTGAGAATGGCCACAGAGCCTTGAACTCATTGCTCTTGTATGATTATTTAGATTAAACCAATTAATTTATAGGGCTCATGGAGGAGGGGAAAATGAGGGCAAGGAGGGGAGAATCAGAGTAACACAACTTATGACAGACTTGCTCAACTATTTTAAGATAGAAAACATCCTCGGTCAAGAAGTGTGGGCAGCCCCAAGAGGACACAACAAATGAACAAATGAATTCTCAGCTAAAATCCTGACTGGAACACATTCCTACTAGTACTTTGAAACTGTTACTTTTTTTTTTTTTTCCTAGCAGAGTACTGCCCAGAGTACTGGTTTATGGTGGTGCAGGGGACTGGCATTATGCTATTCCACTGCAGAATACTGTGCCCCAGTATGGTCCCGTAGCCCCCATGTCCACTTGGTCGATTCCAAATTATATTCCTCCATGAGGATAATTTCTGGAACCATCCGTTCCACCCCAGTTCCATGGCTGCCAGTTCTTAGCAACATCGTTCTGCCAGATATTCGTCGGGATGCGGCATCATCTAAGTTCATTTCCCACGTCTACGCTCGACCGGACCTGCCAGTATATGCGGATATCTTCGCCCACCCTGTCCAACGCTTGACGTCTAGTCACCCAATATGGTCTCCTATGCCTACACTGAACTTCTCTGTTCCAGACTCTTGGAAACAGACTTGGTAGTCAGCTGAGGTAAAGAACAAACACCTCATCACAGACCCCTGCAAGAGTCAACCCGGCTTTGACCTAGCACGTTATGATTGGGCCCTCCTCAATCGCTATCGAACAGGCCATGGCCGGTTCGCCGCTATGTTCCATCGCTGGGGAGCCAGAGATGACCCGAACTGCCCCTGCGGCTACAGACAGACTATGACCCACATAGTCAACGACTGCCACCTCTCCAGATTCAAAGGAGGTCTCGAAACTTTACATCAGGCTCAACCTGACGCTGTTGACTGGCTACGGAAGAAGGGCAAACGCTATAAGAAGAAGGGGACTAAACTTGGGACTTGGGAGCCTCAGGCATGAGAGTCTATTTGCATATTAACCATTATGCTATCTACCCTCTCTACTAGTACTTTGATTTCAACCTAATGAAGCTCATTTTAGAATGACTGGCAGACTGCAGAACCAAATGACAAGTCACATTAGAGTGTGTTTGTTTGTTTTGTCTTTGGCGTCACTGGTCCTTGCACATGTGGGGTTCTACCATTCTTGATCAGATATTTCCTTTCCTCTTTATTTTAGATATATAGAAAGAAAGTAAGAGAGGGAGAGACAGAGAGACAGAGAAAGCAAGAAAGACCACAGAACTGCTGCAGCACTCATGGAGCTCCCTCTAGTGCCACTGTTCTCCCATAAGGTGCTGGGGCTCAAAATCTGTGCCTCAAACATTGTAAATGCATACCCTACTAGGTGAGCTACCTCTAGGTCTCTAAAATCAAATTTCTGTAGGCCAATAAATGTTTATGTCACTTTGCTAGCCACAGCAACGTTACACAACCTCTCCACTCTCAAGCAAAGTGGTTTTGACTTAGGTTTACATTTGCTTCTATTTTAGATAAAATGAACGACTACAAACCAAGCTTTTGATTTCCTTCTGGATTGTCTCTGAAGCAAAACATTGGGGAACTGAAGCCTACATCACGTGCTGAAAGCTGTATCACAAACTTGTATAATGTTTATTGGCTAGCTAGGACTGTTACAAGAAAATATTATTTAGGGACAAGGAGTACCTGGAGGGTACAATAGTACCGACAAGAAATTAGGAGTGGTTACAGGTGGGGCTTGAAAAGATGGAGGTGGGCAAGACTCTTGGTCTTGTGTGGGCTCTTTGCTCTCTCTCTGCCTGGAACATCATGTAAGTGATAACTTGGTCTTTTTCTTCTCTCTCTCTCTCTTTCTCTCTCTCTTTCTCTCATGCCCTAATATGGGAATGTTCTCAGTTTTCTCAAATAAAGTTTAAAGTGCCTGAATAATCATGCTCTCTCCTCAATTCTTTGCTGAAATGAACTTTTTTATGTTGGGTGAACAAACACAGGTCTTCCATTTCCCCCATAACAATATTACAGACTAGTTGGCTTAAACAATAGAACTTAGTTTGTTCACTTAGTTATAAAAATCCAAGTGCAAAAAAGTCAGCCATTTTCCTTTCTTCTCAGGACTTTCCTCATTCAGTCATCTGCCTATCTTCTCATTGTTCTTAATCGCCAATTAATTCCCTGCATGCTTGTCCCCAGGGCCTCATGCTATGCCTTAATAGTCTCTTCCTGTCAGGACACCTGATGAATTGATTCAAATCTACCCTGATGAGTTCATTTAATTATCTACCTCTCTGAAGTTTTTATCTCCAAATACAGTCATTCTTTTATTGTTTTAATAATGATCAAGACTATAGGATAATAGGAGTACAATTCCATACAATTCCCTCCACCAGAGTTTGCATCCCATCCCCCAACCACTTATTGGAAGGTTCCCTACTCTTTATCCCTCTGGGAGTATGGACTAAAGATCTTTATGGGTACATAAGATGGTGTGTCTGGCTTCTCTGCTGGGCATGGATATCAGGTCTCTCCATTCTCCCAGCCTGTTTCTATCTTTCCCTAGGGCTCTGGAGAGGTGGGGTTCCAGGAAACATGTTGAGGTATTCAGCTCAGGGAAGCTTTGTTGGCATCATCATAGAAAATATTTTAAGTTACTGGGACTTAATGTTTCAACACAGGGATACCATTCATTACTTCCTTTGTTCTCTGAAGACAAATTAAAAAAATGAAAAAGAAAGAGATTATATAAACAAAAAGTCATTTTCAGAATTAGAAAGTCTGCATTATTCCAGCCTTTAGGTCCATGATTGGTCAACAATTTGTTTGGTTTTTAAGTTAACTCTCTTTTCAGCCACCAGGTTCCCAGATGCTAGCAGGATGCGACCAGAATTCTCTGGACAGACGACCCCACCAATGTGCCTTGGACCTCCGTTTCCCCAGAGCCCTTTCCTGCTAGGGAAAAAGAGAGACAGGCTGGAAGTATGGATAGACCTGCCAATGCTCATGTTCAGCGGGGAAGCAATTATAGAAGCCAGACCTTCCACCTTCTGCATCCCATAATGACCTTGGGTCCACACTCCCAGAGGGTTAAAGAATAGGAAAGCTATCAGGGGAGGGAGTGGGGTACGAAGGTCTGGTGGTGGGAATTGTGTAAAGTTGTACCCCTCTTATCCTATGGTTTTGTCAATGTTTCCTTTTTATAAATTAAAAGAAAAGGTTGTTCAGGTCTGATGGACATTAGAACATGCTGTGAAAAGAGAGTCATCTGGTAGAGACTAAACATTTTTCTGTGAGTTGTCTGTGCCTAAACATATACAAGTTTGGATTCATGTGAGTCAAGGAGAGATAATTAATAATTAGGGTGTCACTCATTAGTAAGGAGAATTGTTAAAGAGTAGTTAAATGCAGAATTCTTAGGAATTATATGCTCCTGGTTGCTTGTATTTTTGGAAGCTTCGGCTGCCACATTTTGTAGATTTGGGGAAGACTGTCATTTGTCAGCTTTTGAAAGTTGCAACAGAATGATTGTTGACACCAAAGGTGTGCATTGCAGATTAAGAAGAACTGATTTGAGGTGCAAGGTGCTAGATTCTTTTCTTGTCCAGCACCTTTTTTTTTTTTTTTTTTTTGCTTTCCCACCTGAGTTACTTCCCCCTTGCTTATCTGTCTGAGAAGCTACTGGCTCTAATAGGCAGGGTAGGTACCTAAAAATGAGTCTCAGCTATTGAGATGTTGTTACTAATCTAAGGCCAAGTACTGATTTGAAGATTAAGGGGTTAAACTGTGATTAGTAGAAGTAACATGTAAGTGTTCAGGTCTTGAAAACCGGTGCTATGAATGGAGACCAGATTTATGAAGGATAAGGAAGTGTATGCACACTTTGTGCTAAGCTCACAGCTCTTTAAAACACATCAGAGAAACTAAACCAGGTCACACTCCTGGCAGCTAGTCTTAAACATAAAGATGTATCCTAAAAATTAAACCTGAGAGGTCAATTGCTTTATGCTGATTTAAAAGCAATATCTATAAATATATATAGATATTAAAAGCAATATATATAGATTTAAAAGCAATATATATATGTATATATATATATGATATTAACATACATCCAAAAGTTTACTGAAAGGTGGGGAGAATCATGGTTATCATTCTCCATACATTCCACTTTCCAGGTTATTCAGTTATCTGGAAATAGTTACGGTGAAGTGTTGTAGATGCCACTAAAGTCTCAAATTCATTAACTTTACACTATAGAGATTATCCAGATGGGCCTAGTTAAGGTACGTGAGCCCTTACATTCAGAAAACTTCCCCCGTTTGGTGTTGAAGAAGAAGATGGAGAGATTAGAAGTCCTCAAAGAAGAGTTGCTGATTTGAAGACGGGTAGGATGACATGAGCAGAAATATATGTGAGATCTATGAGCAAAATGTAGCCTTTAGTCAACAGCAAACAAAGGAACAATCTCAGCCATAAAGCACAAGAAATGAAAGTTCTCTAGTGGTTCTAATGAGCTTAGAAGAAGATTCTTTGGCAGAGCTTCCATCCTAAATCCAAGCCATGATTTTGACCATGTGGAATCCTAGTCAGAGAAGCAGTGGAATCAAGCTGTTCTTTTGACTGGCATGCTGAACACCTTTAACGCCAATATTGTGATTTGTAACACAGGAGGTAAAGAAAACTAACACACAGGTTGTCTACCTTCAGGATAAGTATTCTATATCTTACATGTGTCTTTCATTTCTCTTAAAATCTTCTACAGGTCTCTGGAGATCCTAGATAGTTGGATATAATACAAATATTTTTGTCCATAAACATGTGAATGCGTTTTATCTATCAGGTATATAATCCCTGATGACTAAGTCATCTTTGCATCTGTTTGTAAATTCATCTCAATATTATTTGCTTGCACATCTATGGATGGCACTTAAAATTCACTTCTTATCTAGCTGCAGCCTCCCATGACTCCCTTACTAATTAATGAGCTAAATAAAATATCTGACATGGATTCATTTATATCTGTATAACAGTCATGCTTTTTCCCCTATTTTAAAACGCATCATTTAACAGAGGTTCATTCAGAGATTTCTAAAATGCACAGGGAAGTTACAAATAGTTATTCATCTCATAACTTATGTCAAGAAGAGGGCTAAATGGTGTACTTGAATTCTCATCAGAAATATCCTAAGACTTAGCCACATTACAAAATTTATTGAGGAACTCACCCTTGAAATCTTGGAGCAGAGATTTGCACTAAACTAGATTTTTAAAGTTTTTTAAAAATACTTATTTTCCCTTTTGTTGCCCTTGTTGTCTTTTTATTGTTGTTGTAGTTATTATTGTTGTTATTATTGATGTCATTATTGTTAGATAAGACAGAGAGAAGTGGAGAGAGGAGGGGAAGACAGAGAGGGAGAGAGAAAGATAGACACCTGCAGACCTCCTTCACTGCCTGTGAAGCGACCTCCTCTGTAGGTGGGGATCTGGGGGCTCGAACTGGGATCCTTATGCTGGATTGTGCACTTCACACCACCTGCGCTTAACCCATTGTGCTACCACCCAACTCCCTAAACTAGACTTTTTAAGGTATCAATTTCCCTTCTGCCATGCAACTTTCAATGTTAACAATGTTAAACAGCTCATTTTTTTTATTGTATCTCAATGCCCTTTTCCATTTCCTCATGACCCTTCCTCATGGCAAGGCAACATGTATGCTCAACCAGGTGTGAAATTGCCCAGTCCCTCTTTATAACTATGTTTTCTGAGTCATTTAAACTTCAAAATGTATAAAACTTTTATACTAAGAAAGTATATGCTGTTAAATATTGCTTTCCATAGAAGGATAGCCTATCCAAAATATCAACCTTTAGAGAATAAAAACAGGACAAGTCTGAGTCAGAAATTGCTAAAATATTAGGCAGGTGAAGAATAGTCTTAATGATATGGAAATGCGAAATATTGACACTACCAAAGTCCTATTTGGGGAACTAATTGAATGCTACACTTTTTCCCATCTGTGTATTGTTTATGCATTCAGTGATGGCAGTTGTGTTTCATTTAATATCAAAGCATATGTATAAATATATGTGTGAATATGTATATATATATATATATATGTATATATTAGTCAGCTTTATAACCCTTTCACCAAAGGCTAAATGCTTAGCTAATTTTAATATATTTCCATATAAACAGTAAATTCTGACTATCAAGATGCATTCTTCTTTTTTTTTTTCTTTTTGGCTCAAGAAATGTTGTTCCTAAAAAAGAACTGGACTAAAGTCAAAATGTGGTTTTTCAGAATGGGGGCAGGTGGGAGGCAGCTGAAGTAAACACCATTAAGAGAGACCAAATAAAATGACAAATCATGGCAAATAGCAGACAATTTATCCCTACTGAGAAAGACAGCACAGCACAATTCAATTTGCTAAATTATTTCATTTAACTCTGAGCAGCAATACAAATGACCTATCTGTTTTGATGAACACTCAAACTTTGCCGAATAGAAAATTGTACTGCTTCTAGCATGTCACTTTGGATACAAATGTAAATGATGTGCATTAAATTGACTTTGAATATAGAGCATTAAAAGATGAATTCACAGCTTAGAAATATCTTTCCAGTTGCTTTATTTGAACCAAAATACTTCACTTAAGAGAAATTACATAAGTGTGCCAACTAAAATAATAATTGATTGTGTCTCCTTCCTGGCATTTGAAATGTTCCTGAAATTCTGAGAGCAGTAAAAAAGCTAAGAAGATTATTCAAAGAGAAATATCTAGTTCAATCAATGATATTG
This sequence comes from Erinaceus europaeus, assembly GCF_950295315.1. Classification (NCBI taxonomy): domain Eukaryota; kingdom Metazoa; phylum Chordata; class Mammalia; order Eulipotyphla; family Erinaceidae; genus Erinaceus; species Erinaceus europaeus. The sequence continues at coordinate 172,129,334 of NC_080164.1, read as the reverse complement.
ACAGTGAATTCAAAAGGTTTCATAGTTGCAGACTAAACAATACAGCTATATTCTGAATCTCAGTCTTTCTATTTTCTTTCATGCCTTTGTGCATTTTACCATTTATAGAAATATGATTATGTGAAAAATTTTTCCCAGGATGTAGGGACTGAATATGAAATACCCCCTGTCTTCAAGAAAGATAGAATTGATGAGGGAATTTCATCTGCTTGACTGGAAGTAATTTGAAAATACTTTAGTTGGCTGCTCCTGAACTAAATACCTGGAGCCATCTGACCCACTGCTGAGGCCTCTGGGGCAAGAATTCTACGTTCAGACCTGAAAGATGAGAAGGAATTAATCTAGATGAGCAGAGAGAGAGAGATTACAAGTGAAGGATCTTCCATAGAGAGATTGCAGCATTTTCAAATGGCTAGAGATAGAAATAACTTGGACCTTTCTGGCAATTGGAAGATACTGTGTTTGCTAGGAACAATATAAAGTTTTGAAAGATGAAATATTTTCTATATATAAAATCAGAAGATAATTTTTAGGATGGTGAGGTGTGTGTGTGTGTGTGTGTGTGTGTGTGTGTGTGTGTGTGTGTGTAATAAGCATGAAGATCCAGAATTCAAGTTAGGAAAGAAAGTCATGAGTTTTGGTAAGGATATACCTGAACCTTGTTTCTTTCTTCCTTTCTTTTTTTTTATTTAAGAAAGGATTAATTAACAAAACCATAGGGTAGGAGGGGTACAACTCCACACAATTCCCACCACCCAATCTCCATATCCCACCCCCTCCCCTGATAGCTTTCCCATTCTCTATCCCTCTGGGAGCATGGACCCAGGGTCACTGAGGGTTGCAGAAGGTCGAAGGTCTGGCTTCTGTAATTGCTTCCCCGCTGAACATGGGCGTTGACTGGTCGGTCCATACTCCCAGTCTGCCTCTCTCTTTCCCTAGTAGGGTGGGTCTCTGGGGAAGCTGAGATCCAGGATACATTGGTGGGGTCTTCAATCCAGGGAAGCCTGGCCAGCATCCTGGTGGCATCTGGGACCTGGTGACTGAAAAGAGAGTTAACATACGAAGCCAAACAAATTGTTGAGCAATCATGGACCCAAAGCTTGGAATAGTAGAGAGGAAGTGTTAGGGAGGTACTCACTGCAAACTCTAGTGTACTTCTGCTTTCAGGTATATATTTTGCAGTAGTTTATGGATACATGTGAACATAAGCTCTCTCTCACAGAAACTGGTGTATATCTAGGTTTTGGGACCTTGTTTCTATGACTGAAGAAATCTAGTAAGTAAGAATCAAGGGGAGTGCTGTGTTCTGGATCTGCTGGAAGAACACGTGTAGTTGGAGGCAAAAATAGAAAGTAAGAAGGTCAGTTAGGGAAATTCTAGGTTGAGTCACTAGCAAAGTCACCCTTGACTAAGACGAGAAGGCTGCGTGGGTTGTAATGTAAATTAGTCCAATTAGCAGCTGAGACTTTGGCATTGACATTCCTTGTGCTGGAGAAGTATACTATACAGGTGGATATGTGTGAGTGCCAGTGTCTATGTATATTGGGAAGAAATAATTATACAAGGAACAAGAAATAACAATACCCAACTACACTGATTAATATAAAAAATGTGTGTTTGCTTATAGATGGATCTTAAGAAACAAAGACAGCAGGCAGTGAAGCAGGTCTGCAGGTGTCTATCTTTTTCTCCCCCTCTCTGTCTTCCCCTCCTCTCTACATTTCTCTCTATCCTATTCAGCAATGAACGACATCAACGATAACAATAATAACCACAACAAGGGCAACAAAAGAGGGAAAAATGGCCTTCAGGAGCAGTGGATTCATGGTGCAGGCACTGAGCCCCAGAAATAACCCTGGAGGCAAAAAAATAAAAAAGACAGAAGGTGAAAACACAAAGAAACTGGGACTGGCTGTAGTAAATTGCACCAAAGCAAAGGACTGGGGGAAGGAAGAGGAGGAGTTGTGGCGAAGAGGTCACTGGCATCCTAGTACATGAGGGTGAAAAAGACTCTAAATTGAGGGTGAGAACATTTTACAGACACTTATCATGGGGAGATGAGAAATTGCACCCATATGCCAACAACTGTAAACTATCAACCCCACAATAAAATCATCAAAATTTCGTGTGGGTCTACTCATTCAGTAAGAAGATATTTGAAAATTTGGCACTTTAAATCACATAACAGATGAATGCGTCCACACTTCTAGAAATGTAGACCTAAGTTTAGAGACTAACAGTTTTAATAAGCAGTTAATGAAGGTGTTTGAAATAAGGCAAGCTATTGACTTGGGTGCTTTGACAAGACAAGTTCTTGGCTAGCCATTATATTTTTCTCATCAAAACAGAGGTTAATGAATATAAATTTCACCTCCTTGTTACCATACTACTTAAAATCATATCTTATATCTTGTATCTTGTCATGATAGAGTTGTGTTTCTATCTAAAAATCTACAATTGAGGGGGCTAGTTGGCAGTGTACTGGGTGGGTTAAGTGTACATGACATGAAGCACAAGGACAGGCATAAAGATCCTAGTTTGAACTCCAGGCTCCCCACTTGTAGGAGGTTTGCTTCACAAATGGTGAAGCAGGTTTGTAGGTGTCTCTCTTTTTCTCACACTCTCTGTCTTCCCTCTTGTCTCATTTCTCTCTCTCCTGTCCAACAACAACAATAATGGCAACAACAACAGTAACAACAACAACAACAAAATAGAAAAAATGGCCTCCAGAAACAGTGGATTTGTAGTTCAGACATCGAGCCCTAGCAAAAACCTGGAGGCAAAAGAAAGAAAAGAATGAAAAAAAAAGAAAGACATAATTAAAAAAATATATCCATGATTGACAGTCATCTTATAATATTAAAGAGTCTCTTTTTAACAGTTGTAAACAACGAAGTCCATTAACTTAAAACTAGTAATGTATATATTATTATTATTATTCCAACAAAGTTATTGCTGTGGCTCTGCGCTTGAATGTGTCTACCATTCCTGGTGGTCATTTTAATTTTAGATAGAAGGGAAGAAATGGAGAGAGATTGTAAGGAAGAGAGAGGAGGGGAGAAGCTAAGGGACAATCCCACCTTTCTCAAAGCTTCCTGACTAGAGATGCTCCCATGTGCTACCCAGGGCTTGAATATGGTAAAGTCAGCACTCTGTCTGGTGAGCTATCTTGAGGCTACATAAAGTAAAGTGTTTTAAGGAAAGTTACTTTTTTAGAGCAATTCCAGTAGAAACTTAGTAGGTATAATCTGCTGCAAAAGACTGCTACCAACATAGACCCTAGTGACACTTGTATTATTGATTAAACACAGTAATTCAGATAGTATACATGAGCTATGAAGATCTGAGCTTTAACTAGTTAAAATCTGAACTCTAACTACTGACCCCCACAGTCTCCCACAAACACATCTGATTCTTAGCTCTTTTAGTCCTCTCCATGAAGACAACTGTAGAAGATAACATACACAAGGATGGCTTAAGCAACAGAAATCAGTTAATCACCATTCTGGAGTCTGCAGAGTCCAAGATGAGAAAAACTGGATGTCCAGATTCTGTTGGTAATCCTCTTACTGGCTTCCAAATGATGGTCTTCTAGTTGTGTCCTTACATGGTAATGAGTGCTACTACAACTTAAGTCTCTACTAAGGATATTGGTTGGATCATGGGATCTTAATAGTCCCATTGGTTGAATCATGGGATCTTAATAGTTCCATCTCAAATTACTACTATCTTGGGTCTAAAGACTTTAACATATCCGGAATTTTCCTGCTTTAGTTCTGTGACAACATGTGTCTGTGGTCAGAAGGTAGTACAGTGGGTATGATGTGTGCCTTGCACTGTGTTTGATAATATTCTAGTCCTTGCACTGGAGTAAGCTCTGATGCTGTGATGCCCCCCCACCCCATCTTTCTCTCTCTATGTACTAACATACATGAAATGAGAAAGGTCAACCCAGGAACATTGAAATTACACATGTGCAAGGTCCCCAAATTAGTAGAAACAAATATTGGGTTGTCAGAAAAGTCATGATTTTTTTTTATGTTTTTATATGTAAAAATGTGTTGGTATGCATGAGACCCCTTCTGTTTCATTTGGTTTAAATCCCCCCTGCTTAACACTATTCTATTTACATAACCACTTCATTCTATTTACATAACCACTGTTAACAAGTTCCACCCTCCCTCCAGGGCATTTGTGGTTCAGTGATAGGATTCTCGCCTAATCTGCCCCCTCTTTGTCACACTCTGATTTTCACAGTCACTTTTCTCTCCACCTTCTCTATGTCACATCCTGTTTCCACCTTACTTGGCAAGTATATATAAAGACAGCATTGTGAGTTTTACAGTACTGTACTTTGAGTTTAACTTAGCTCGTCTTAGATTGTGCTGTGTCCTGCATGAATAAAGAGATACTGCCTACAGCTCAACCATGAGTCCCTGGTTGTCTGTTACGCGCCCGTGAAGCCAGCCCGGCGAAAACAACATAACCCGTCGAAAACAACATATGGCGCCTGAACAGGGACTGAAATAAGCCCTGAAACATGGACCGGCATCAACGTGGGACCCTACCCACCTATCGTCCAGATAAGTAAACGTGGCTACCCATCCACCATGGGTTGCCTTTCTACTTATGAAGAGGTTTGCCAAAGCCTCTACTGTTTCATCATGAGACAGTTAGTCTGTCTCTGGAACATTTTACTCTGGGCCACATTTTGGTTCCCTGACCGGGAACTTTGGTTTCTTATGACGGGGATCATAGAGCTTGGGAGATGCACGGAGATTTCTCCTTGGACTTTCTGGATCTCCTCTCCCATGTTTCCTGAGGAAAAGGACTACATTTTGCTCCGGGCCACAGTTTGGTTCTTTATGACTGTGATCGTAGACCTTGGGACATGCATGGGGATTTCCCCTGGAACTTTCTGGACTTCTTCTCAAATGTTTCCCGTGGAGAAGGACTACTCTAGTTTGAGGAGCATTCTCGAGTACCCTGGCAGTTCCCAAGTATGGAGACACGTGGTTAGTTCTACTCTCCTGATTGGATTCTTTCTTCGATGGGAAGACGCTTTTAAAAATGGGTGCCTGAAGCAATCCAGCAGGAACAGTCAGAAACACCCTAAATGGAATTTTGAGGAGCATTTTGGACTAGGTCGCCCTCCGGGGATTCTTAATCCTACATGGTGAGATCTTGATAATCTGGTTCAAGTTGTGTTTCATAAGAGAATGATTTGAATGACTGAATTTTTGTTAGACATTGACTTAAAAAAAAAATGCTGGATGCAGCCATGATTTCTAGAGACATCCAGAAACAATCCAAAAAATTGTTTTTTCCCTCCTTTGATTTCTCTTTTACATCTTGACATGAATCTGAAACGTTTAATCCTGAAAACTGTATGAGTTATGGGTGGGGCAGATAGTGGAATGATTATGTTAATTATTCTCATGCCTGAGGCTTTTAACCGTGGTTCTTCTGTTTACCTTTCCACATTTTATTGAGTTTAAACTGTTTTAACAACCTTGAAATGATACTAGAAAGGACTTCCAATTATAATGGAGTTATCAATTATAGTAAACTTCTAATCTGCTACAAGTTTTGTTCAACAAGTAAGTGAATTTCAGCTGTCAAAGTCTTCACATGAAAAAGCATCTACTCAAATGGAATTCCTGGAAATCCATTTGGATCCGGTTCTCTGACATCGCCCCCGGAAACCAATGATCAGACCTGGCACGACCCGAAGAAACAGATTGACAGACTCCAAAGCTCACTCTCTACAGAAAAGCAGAATTCTGGTGGCCGACATTCCCCATCGAGACAGACGTGCAGCTTTTCATCCTCTGGCATTTTCTTCTGTGGTCATCTACTTTGGACTGACACCTCCATCAGACTTACTGGTGCACACTGCTGTGTTTCTCAAAGACTAACTTCAGCCAATTGCCTTGAGACTTTATAGACCATGTCCCCTCGCCTGCAGGCTCTGCCCCAGAGGAAGAAAACTCCCCCTCCTTATTAGGTTATGCCCACAGAGGCATGAAGCACCCCAAGAGGCAAGAGATGCCCACAGAGGCAGGAAACGCCCTTTGAGGCAAGAGATGCCCCCAGAGGCATGAAGCATTCCCAGAGGCAAGAAATGCCATTTTGCCTGCTAGGCCTTGCCCTTTGTGGCAAGAAATGTTCCCCTTGACATCACATTGGTTATTGCTGCTCGCCTATTTTGTTTTCCATGTCTTATGACAGTTCTTTTGAAAACGCCTGTACGATATACATTTCTGTTCACCCCACAATGGCCATTAGTTAAAAAGAAAGGGGTAATTGTTTGTCTAAAACAACAAAAATGTGTCATGACTTTTCCAATAACCCAATAAGAAAGTGATAACAGGGGTCAGGTGGTGGCACACCTGGGTGAGTGCACATGTTATAATGTGCAAGGATCCATGTTCAAATCCCTGGCCTCCACTTACAGGGGGAAAGCTTCATGAATGGTGAAGCTGGACTGCAGGTGTCTCTCTCTTCCTCTCTCTATATCTCCCCTTCCTTCTGAATTTCTCTCTGTCTCTATCCAATAAATAAGAAAAAATAAAGAAATTAATTAACATTTGTCATCTAATACAATATATAATTATGTATTATAAACTACATTATCTAATTTAGTGACCTGGTATTTGTCTCATTGTCTTAAGATATTCCATGAGTAGGAACTTTTGTCTCTTTTCTTATCTTCTGTAGTTCCTAGTATATGCCAGTCTCCCAGTGTTTTCACAGTAATTGTGTGCTAGTGAAGAAATGCATTCTTCCTTATGGTATAGATTTTAAAGCAAAATAAGATAACTGAGTAGATTTATTTTTAAAACTAAAAATCCAACTCTCTATTTTCTCCCTCTACAGGAGATAAAGGGCACTAGAGATATCAAGGTAGGTAAGACATGCCCTTGTTGTTAAGAGGAACTTAGACCACAGCAGAGGAGGAAGGCAAGAGTAAATGGAAATGAATGGATAAGCACCACAGAAATTTAAAGAGGATGTCACAGTATATGCTGAACAATCAATCCGATCCATTTCAGAAATGTGGTCAGCACCCTCATTTTACAGTTAGCTAACTGTAACTGTACAAATCTTACATAACTCGCAGTAGCTAGAATCTTTATCTTAGTCATATTGTCTAGGAACCTAGTGAGCTTATTAGAATCATTATCAGATTTGAAGGAGATATGGCTACTTATCCATTTTATATATGACTCTCTTGTTATTAGAATATGAAGTTTTAAGGCATGCTAATGCCTCCAGCTAAAATATATATATATATATATTTAAACCTCCATATTGGATGCATTGAAATCTAGCCATCTGCTGAAGTATTTTGCAATACAAGTCTATGAATTGTAAAACGGAGACTGGAAAGACTTCAAGAAAGATCCCTATAGAAAACAACTCAACTGGAAAACATACTTTTGCTTTTTACCCTTTTCCCCCTTTCTGTTGCTTAGTGTATTAGCATTATAGCTGGAACTCCATCTGTGTTTAACCATGAGATGAGCTGAGGAGTGCAAGTCATGCTCTAGGGCAAGATTGATCAAATATTCTGTAAAGGGTAAGAGAAAATTTGGGGTGTTATGATCCACACATGGCATCTCGCTTGTCTTCCTTTAGAAGTCACAACAAAATAATGGCTGGCTGGGAGACAGCTTGCCTAGCAGACTGAACACTTTGGTGGGCTTGAGGTCCTTTATTTGGGCTATAGCACCACAGAGGACCACCATGGGCAGTACCAAGAGGGCTCCATAGATGCTGAGTGGTGCTGTGGTATCTCTCTAGTCTTATCTTTTTGTCTCTTTCTCTTTCTTTACTGCCTCACTTTCAAAGAAATCAACAATTTAAAAGTGGGGTGGGGGCACAGGGAGGCTGGTCCTTAACAGTGGTATCTGTCATGGCCTTGGGTTTGTTCCCTAGTGCTATGTAAAAAAGAAAATGGAAAACAGATCACTAGAGTACTAAAATTCTTAGTTGACACACAACAGTAGTCTGTGGACTATGTATACCAGTACTTTGTGACTTGCTGAGACCTACTTTAGACTGAAGGATGAGCAAGAGACATTCCTGATAATAGAGCTGGCATGTTGGCTCCTTTTGGCCAGCCTAGACAAATTCCTTTAAATGAAAGAGAGACTAATACTAACCTGTTTGGATTACATTTATGTTGCAGTTTCTTTTTCATGCATTTGAAACAATTAGTTATTCCCTTTTGTTACTGATACAACATTGGTTGGCAGTGTTATAAATGGCAGAAGCAAAGTTCTCAAGTGTGTGTGTGTGTGTGTGTGTGTGTGTGTGTGTGTGTGTGTGTGTGTGTGTGTGTGTGTAAATCAGTGCTCCCATCAGCAAAGTTCCTGCATCATCTCACCAAAGGGAACTCTCCACCTGCCTCTCCCTTCTCCTGCACGCTTCCTTCTGATAGTTACCATAGTTTTCACAGAGCCTAAGAGCCATTTGGACTTCTATTATTATGCTTATGTGTGTTTTCTATTATACACGGCCAAACATACCTTGATTGAAGAATCTGCCTTGAAGGACATCTACCTACTGCTGCAGCATCAGGTTTACCTTCAGACAGTCTTTCAAGAGGATTGTAAGTCAAGTGCATAGTGGGATAAAACAATTGCAAGATTTCATTAAAGAGAGAAGGTAGAGAGGGAGAATTTGCTGGGGAGGGGAGCTTAGAAAAGCTATCTACAAAATGTAGACCCCACTCCACCCCAACTCTTCATCTGCACTATTCCAGCCTTTAGGTTCATGATTAGTCAACAATTTGTGTGGCTTTATATGTTAACTCTCTTTCAGCTACCTGGTTCCAGATGTTAGCATGATGTCAACCAGACTTCCCTGGACAGACAACCCTACCAATATGTCCTGGAGTCCTGCCTCCCCATAAGCCTGTCCCACTAGGGAAAGAAAGAAGCAGGCTGGGAGTATGGATCAACCTGCCAACACCCATGTTCATCGGGGAAGCAATTGCAGAAGCCAGACCTTCCACCTTCTGCATCCCACAATGACCTTGGGTCCATACTCCTAGAGGGTTAAAGAATAGGAAAGCTATCAAGGGAGGGGATGGGATACAGAGTTCTGGTGGTGGGAATTGTGTGGAGTTGTACCCCTCTTATCCTATGGTTTTGTCAGTGTTTCCTTGGTATAAATAAAAAAAAAAGGAAAGAAAAGCATCTTGATAATGTGATTTCACTGATGTGACAGTCAAAAGAAGACTGCAGGGCTGGAAGTCAGGCTAAGCAGTTTGAGTTTAATCCAGTGATGGTAACTGTAGATTTTTAAATCCAGGGTGGACCTAAGAAAGCTATGCCCTAGGAGGCATTTCTTAGTGTTGGATTCTGGGCTGGACACTGATGCTGAATTCTGTTAATCCTAGAAGGCTTGAAAGTTGTAAGTCGCAAAGGAAAGCGAATCAGGTGACTTTGAGAGATTAACACAGGAAGAGACATAGAATATGCAGGCCAATGTGTGTTAAATAAAAGTATTGTAAAAACTGAGGCAGGGGTGGGGGTGGAGAAGAAGAAGTCCAATACACCGACAGATGCCAAACCTCTAGATGTATCTCAATGTCCATATCTATGCCTAGCAGCCTTACTGACCTCTATGTTATGTTATTCTCTGCACTGTGCAGTTATTTCAACAGAACAGTCATTGACACAAATACAGACAATGGTTTGTGATCTGACAGAATTTTATATCATTAAGCTGAACATCCTAGCCGTTTTTAATAAATAGAAAATGACAGAAATCAAATGTTTTTCACCACTGCAGCTTCAGTACTCATGTTCCACTTGTTCAGATATAAGAAAGACAGTACAGCACAGACTCTTCTTCCATTGTGTTGGGGCCAGAGTCAAGCCTGGGCTGTGTATGTGGTAAAGCAGGAACGCTGTCCTGGTGAGGTATTTTGCTGGCATCATACTCCAGTTATTTTATTTGAATTTTATTGACTAGAGACAAAGAGAAATTGAGAGAAGGAAAGACAAAGAGACACCTGCAGCACTGCTTTACCCCTTGTGAAGTCCCACACACACACACACAGATGGGAAATGAGGGCTTTTACCCTAGTCCTTGTGCATTGCAACACATGTGATGCACCTAGTCCCCAGAAATCATTTTCTAACTAAATAATTTATTCAGATAAGTGTACTGATTTGCTCATATTTTTAGTGGGGTATATTAACAAAGGCTAAAAATTCTAGATATATTCTTTCTTGGGTTTCAATAATCATTTCAAGAGCTACTTAAGCAACTCTGCCCATTATAATCTTTGATTTGTTTTTATGTTTGTTGTGCTGACACAATACCTAATGCCTTGAAGATGTAAGCTCTGCCACTGAGACACCTCCCTGGTCTTAACAAATTCACTTTGAATACAATTTGTAGACATGGGTTATGTGTTCAATACTTATTTTGCTGCTTATCCTTCACTGTTAGAATTCAAAGCTTTACTGCCACTTACAGGTGAGTTGATTACTGTTCATCAGTAGTCACTTTTACTTAATGCATACTCATGAAATTATAAAAGCATTATATGCTGATACAAAATATTTAAATCATATCTAAGAGTGCAGAAGTACAAAGTGAAGGTCTTTCTACCCCTCAGCCCCCTTCCTTAAGATCTGTAAGGAGACCAGGAGTGACAAAGATGATGACCTGCTATTTCAAGTTCTTCCTGATGATTGTGCTCAGTTATGGTCTTTTGTGAAAAGGGAACTACTTGGAGAGATATTATGCAGTGATTCATGGTGAAAAAAGGCTGCTGCTACTTTGGTGAAGCTACCTAGCCATTCTCTGGAAATCAGTGTCTTCTCAATCTAAAGCTATGATCACTGCAAAGCTCCACTGCTTTTAGGCTACCATTCGTTCCAGATAGCAAATATATATATTTTTTTATTGATCAGATAAGCATTATTCTCCCGAGAGAAATAACTTGAGAATGCAATAGAGAAAAAAAAGGAAGGCAGAAAGAAAGAAGAAGAAAAGAGTTATCTACTCCTGGATAGCTACTAAAGGTAGAAATTCTTTGACTTCTGACATCACTTCTATGCCTCTCTTTGTCACTATTATTTGCAGAGATAAATGCCAGTCAGCAACTGTACATAAAACTTTGTGAAAGTCATGGTGGGGTCTGGGTGGGGGTCACAGAACTTTGAATATGGTTGCAGTGTGTAACTATATCTTTGTGATTTTATAATCTTGTAAATAATTATTAAATAACTAATTTAATAAAATAAGAGAGACAGAGAGAGAGAGAGAGAGAGAGAGAGAGAGAGAGAAAAGAAGGAAAGAAAAAAGAAAGAATGAATTCCCAATCAATACTCTTTACTGAGTATGGCTGGTACAAAGGCAATGATTCAAAGTAATAACATGGGATTGCTCAAGTATGTAAACCTAACCTTTTAAAAATTAAATATATATTACTTATTTTTAATTTTTTAAAAATATTTTCCTCTTAAACACACTTCTTTTTTATATTTATTTTATTTATTTATTCCCTTTTGTTGCCCTTGTTGTTTTATTGTTGTAGTCATTATTGTTGTTGTTGTTGTTGGATAGGACAGAGAGAAATGGAGAGAGGGAGGGGAAGACAGAGAGGAGGAGAGAAAGATAGACACCTGCAGACCTGCTTCACCGCCTGTGAAGCGACTCCCCTGCAGGTGGGGAGCCGGGGTTCGAACCGGGATCCTTATGCTGGTCCTTGTGCTTTGCGCCACCTGCGCTTAGCCCGCTGCACTACAGCCCAACTCCCACTTATTTTTTATTTTAATGAGAGATTAAGATACAAAGAAAAAGGCCAGAGCACTGTTCAGTTCTGTCTTATGATGGTGCTAAGGTTTGAAGCTGGGATCTCAGAGCCTTAGATATGAAAGTCTTTTACATAATCTTTATGACATTTCCTCAGCCCCACACACCATTTATGTTCTTTAAAAAATTAAGGAAAACATTATGCTGCTATTCAAATCCTACTGTGGACTGTAACCAGAGTTACCAGCCTGAGAAGTTAACCTCGCAACTTTTCAAATCTGGTTAGACCTTTCCTAACACATGGGACTACCTACATCCAAGTTAGATAGCATGTAATTTAACTAAGTAACAGATACCAGATTAGGCTAGGGGTTAGGGTACTGGATACAGCTCTACAGGTATCCATAAACAAGGGGCAATCATATAACTCAAAGTCAAAGTGCTCAATAATGGTTGAAGTGCCTAAAGAAGGCATCATAAATTCTGCAATTCATTGGATTTAGACCATGTTATAGGCCAGCCTAGCAGAAAGGTCCAAAGAAGACAAATCCCTAAAACCTAACTCTTGTTGGGCTCAACAAATGATACTCAATGTCCAAGCAACTGAGAGAAAAATCCAAGATAATCAGATAAGAAAAGGACTACAAAAGTGGGATAAGGGCAAGAGACTGGCCCACTTAATAATGGCCTATTTAGTCAATAGCACACCACCTGATAATCTGGGACCCTAGTTATGGAATCCTTGGATTCCCATATACATAATATGGGCCTTAACATCTAAACGTATTATATACATAATAACATCTCCACTACCACTGGTTGCTTCCATAAGGAACAGCATCTTGTGGGCCCTCCCAGGACCTTGGCTCTACCATAAAGCAATGAAGATAGGTATAGCCTCAGTCTCCTAAGGGAGACTCAAAAAGACTGGTCCTAAAATGAGAGCATCCTGCAATGTTCCTCAGATGTGACTATGAGCTATCAGCTCAGACTGATAGGGACTTAGAAGTTACACAGGCTCTGTTATTAAATATAAATATGCATTTACATATGGAACCTGGAGCAGGTGGATGGAGGTAAATAGTTAAATTTAGCAACAGAATTTCTTTTTTTATAAGAATGGGAGCTACTCCCTACCCTAATCCTACTTTCTAGCCCTTTTCTCTACTCTGACACCATTCTCTCAGGCAATATTCTCATCCGACCTCAAGCAAAACTACCATAGTTGTGTGCCCCCAGGAACACACCTAAAATGATTCTCCTAGCTTTCTTCTGCCCTAAAGTCCCTAATCTCATCTCCTCCGATCCTACTTTTTGGTTCCTATTCATTAACCATCTTGTCTCAATTTAGGCCATTCCACCATTCTAGACACCAAGTTACAGATGCTACCATGACTCCACCCTGACTTCTCTGGGAAGACGACCTCAGCAATGTGTCCTGGACCCTTGCATCTCCAGAGCTCTGGTCCACTATGGAAAGACATAAACAGGCTGGGGGTATGGATCAACCTGTCAATGGCCATGCTCAGTGGAGAAGCATCTACAGAAGCCAGAACTCTTATCTTTTACTCCCCATAAACAATCTTGATCCATATTCCTAGTGGGGAAGAAATGATAGAATGAGGATAAGAGGACTCTGCACTCCAGTTCCATCAGCACCCAGAGAGAGAGAAAGAAAAAAGAGGGACATAAGGGGAAGAGAGGATTGAATCAGAAGAAGAAGGGGAAACTATGTATAAATGTGGACAGATAGTTGGAGAAACTTTCCCCAATTTCCTAGAGGCTGGGTGACTGAAACCAATGTTCTGAACATGACATGACAGACATCTTCCCAGGTGAGATAACTTGGTGACCTCAAAACTAAATTTATATGTGTTATGTATTCCAAAAGCATGGGTATTTTTTTTTTTCCTCCAGGGTTATCTCTGGGGCTTGGTGCCTGCACTATGAACCTACTGCTCCTGGCAACCATCCTTTTTCCATTGTTTTTGTTGCTGTTATTGTTGTTGTTGCTGCTGCTGCTGTTGTTGCTGGATAGGACAGAGAGAAATTGAGAGACGAGGAGAAGAAAGAGAGGGAGAGAAAAATAGACATATGCAAACCTGCTTCACTGCCTGTGAAGGGATCCACAAGCAGGTGGGGAGCTGGGGATCGAACTAGTATCCTTGCGCAGGTCCCTGAACTCACACTACATGAGCTTAACCTGGTGTGCTACCACTTGGCCCCCGCAACAATGGGTATTTTAAACTGTATAATTCCTGGGGTCTTATTAATTATGTAAACATAAAGCACTAAATATAATTTTAAAATATATCTAATGTTTATAATAATGTTTCTGTTGTTTATATGCCAACTAAAGTACATTTCATATGTAAAAGGTAAATTTCCCTTTTTACAGATAGTAAAATCTGATTTCTCATTTTAATTCCTTGTATCAGATGGTTTCAATATTTCCAGCTTCTTTGTTTAATCAAGAGTAAATTTGATTTCTAAGTGGAAAATGATTTATGGTGAAGAAACCAGTTTTCTTCTAATACTGTTTTGCTTTCCTTAGCTCTAACTTGTTTTCTGATAGGGAGTAATATTTTCAATTCAATTGCCCTTGGCGACTGAGATATTGACTGTTCAGGTGTGAGCTACATAAATAAATCTACATAAATGCTTCCCATTTTCTCCACTGATTTTTTTTTGCAAACTTCTAATTATGTTTTCAGGTGATTAAATAACCAAATTTAACTACAGTTGTGACAAAGTGATCTTAATTCTAAAGAATTGGTTGAAGGAGCAAATGAGTTCTATTCGGTAGGCAATGATCAACAACACTTACTTAAAGGAACTATTAACTAGCTCCTGAGGTAGATGGTCATGCACAGTGGTTCAGTGAAAGTAGATTGAGCAAATAAAATGGATCCCAGTGCTGACAGAGGATTCCTCTTTACTAGAGAGAGCAACATGCTAACACTGCTAGAACAGCCAATCATCAGTCTTCATAGTGGACAGTTTCCATCCCATTATATCTTCTAATATTATTTGCATTAACTTGGCTCTAGATACTAAATAAATGCCAAATGCATCCGGAGAGAGACTGAGATGATCAAACCCCCCTTCAAGACACTTAGAAGGATCCGGGAGTCCCACAAAATACAAGTCTAGGCACTAATAAGACTCATATACAGGCCAGAAAGCACAAATTTTGGTTTGGATTTTATCTTTTGTGGAGCTGAGTCTCACATGGATGATTTCATCACTTCTGGGTCACTTCTTAATTCAGCTAGAAAGACAGACACATAGAGGGAAAGAAACCACAGCATTAGAGGTTCCTCAGATGTCATAATATCTCCCAAGTGGCATCAAGACTCAAAACTAGGGAAGTCACATACCCTACTCAAGGAACTATATCTCTGGTCCAGAAATCTATCCTTTAAATCTTTGTCCTTCTTTCTGACTTGGGGCCTTTGACCAAATCAAAAAACAATTGCTTACTTGTAGAGTAAAAACAGTCCTTGAAAAGTCCAAATTTCCTGGGACGATACAATGTAGTAATGTGTGTGCAAGCGTCTTAGAGCACTTAGCCTTCAGCATAGTTCAGTTAGTGGTAGCTCTCACAATTATGATCATAGAGAGAAACGGACATTTGTGCAAGGGTTTGTCTTAGTTTGTTAAACAGTTGAGAACTTGAGCTTGCAAACAGTCATCAATTATTCAATATAATTTAATATGTTTAATCATCTTAAGAATGAACACCTAGTGACCATTTATCAGACTCTACTATGAATATTTTAACTGAGTTAATTCACTTAATATTCGCATTAAGTCAGGTAAGGTAAGATAACTTCGTTATTTTATTTAGCATTTCAAGTGATAACTTATTTTTTTATGACTAAGAGAAAATTATGACAGTGATAGGATTTCCTTATATTGCAAAATGCCTGGAAGAGCTGGATGCTATAAGAAATGGGACTGAGATGCAGATAATATAGTACACTGACTAATGTCTACTATCTATCCCACTGAACTGTGACGTCTTTAAGCAAGAAATATTTCTCTAATAGCCTCTAAGCTTTCAGTATTTGAACCTAAATATACCAAGTACATTGGTGTTCAAGGAGCTCTTCCTTTCATTTGGGATTAGATGTGCTTTTCAGTGTATTATTGATCTTAGTAATCCTCAAATTAATCTTTACATATTTATTACTCTTGCTTAGATATGATAACCTGAGATTCTACTTTTATATACATACCACACTGTAGTGAGTTTAAGTAAAATGGTATTTATTAAAAGATATTTTTTATAAGTCTGAGATTTTCTAGTAGAGATGACGCATTATTCTTGAATTATCAAGATCATTAAGATAGCTTCAATACTTAACATACCTGTAGGACTTTCGCTAGGACCTGCACTGCAGCATACTTAGCTAATGTTGGACACTTAAATGCCAATACCTTATTCCTGGGTGACTCTGTTATCACCTTATCTAACAATGAATTCTTATTTATTTATTATTGGATAGAGATGGAAATAAATTGGGAGGGGAGGGCAAGAGAAAGAGGGAGAGAGACACATGTAGCCCTGCTTCACTCCCTTATGAACAGACCTTCCTACTCCTGGATATTCTTTCACTCCATCAGGCCATCTCCTACCAAAAAAAAAAAAAAAAAAAAAAAGGCTAGGGAAGCAGGATGGAAGTTCACAGAAAGAAGGTTTTTTTTTCCACCTTGGGTGATCTCACAATGTCCTTGGGAAGAAACATGAGGCGGCTCCCTTGAAACCTAGTTACGAGACTATAGGAAATAAAACTCAGAAATGATTTTGTTTACATTGTTCATTCCATGGCAGAAGAAACTGATACTCAGAAGGTAAGATATTTTATCTAAGGTCATAGTCTCTTAGTGGAAAGTGCCTTAAAAACTAAATTTGGGATAGTAAGTCCAATGATTTCTGCAGAGAACTTCTGACCTGGGGTGGGAGAGTTCATCTCCTAAAGCACATCTCCAGCAGAATTGTTGAATGAGCTTACCTTGAGTTGCTAAGTAGAGCTCAAGAGAAAGTCACATATTGCACTCTAAACAAAGAAGAAGAGATTTTATGGTATAGTGCTTCTCACAGAATACTTCTAGACCAGCTGTGTCAAAGAAGGTAAAAGGCTCTTATAGTAGAGAAAATTTCTTGTCTCTACTCATTCCAAACTATTCCAGCTAATGCCAAGCATAGAAGGCAAAGTAGAGAAAAGTCACTTACCTTTCATCTCATGGGGCATTAATGACTTTAAGTGCACCTACAACTTGTCCCAGAAAATGCCAATTTATATACTTACAGCTTAGTTGGCAATTAGTTGAATGGTCCTATTGTCCAGTCAGTGGACTCACTCAATTTCCCCCTCATGCTAACAGTTATAGGTAATAAAAATGGAAACAAAATGATGTAAGGGTTGCCTTCAATTTTCTGGACATGATGACTAAGGAGGTATATCTCCTCTATTGGTTTCATAGTTTCTGAGAAGAAGTTGGGCATTAAAAAAAAATTAACAGAAGATCTGAAGATTAGAGATGCTGAATCAAAACTATACCCCTGCTGGTGTGTGACCTTGAACCAAGGACTTAACTTTTCAGAGGCTCAATTTGCCTCTTTGCAAAAAAGATAAAGACAGGTTTTTCAGGGCATTAGAAATGATGTAGTAATTTGGCTTTTTTAAATTAGAGATTTGTTTAATAGGAGGTATCTTGATTTTTCCCTTCATTGTTGGAGAATGCTCAGGGAAAATATCTCAGGCTCATACTTGCCGAATTTGTCTTCTTCCAGGGACTTATGCAACCCATATCCCAGTTAGGCTGCAAAACTGGGAAAGATATATAACTTTTCAAACAAAGATAGATATCAATGGATGCCATAGTGGCAGGCCATAACCAGTTAGGTACCTGATGTAAATGAAGGGGTACTGGACACTGCAGCCATAAATTTGCTGAGATGCCATTAGGGGTGCTAGTTAGAAGAGAATATAGAACAAAAGAATGTTAGAAGAGGCTTAATGGCAACTATGCTTCCTTATGCACATTTTTATTCTATTTATTCCCCTTAAACATCATTGGTTCTCTTAAACCATTGTCCTTTTTTGCGAATTTATGCTGTTTCTAGAGTTCCTTTGAATCTTGTAACTAGCTAATAAAAGACAGAAAGTCCAGTGGTCAGTGCTACACTATTTGTCATCTGCCTAAAGGAAAGTAAGTTTGTAAGCCACACCAGGTCTTCCAAAATTCTAGAATTGAGTTTTTGGCTAGTCATTTCTTTGTAAAAAGTCTACATAGAGGTTTCAAGGCAGAGTAGAAAGCACAGTTCATTTTCTTTTGTAAAAGTCAGAAATTCAGGCTAGATTTTTAGCTTCATCATTAGTCTACCAGATGCCCCACAGGACACCCTGGGCAAGGCAAAAGGTGAGCAGAAAAGGGCCACAAGATCATCTATACCTAATAAATGGGTAAAATAACTGGGGGCCTACTATGATCTTATTTCAAGAGGGTAGGCACTATTGGAGCTAAAACTAAATTTAGAAATGTCCTGAAAATTTCAAGAGCTGTTCTAGTTCTAACACTTTGAGGTTCTTTCCAACCCTCCAGATCCCTCATATTACAATGTGCAAAGGCCCAGGTTCAAGCTCCTGTCACCACCTGCAAGAGAAAATCTTTGTGAGTGGTGAAGTAGGGCTGCAGGTGCCTCTCTGTCTCTCTCCTTCTCTATCACCCTCTTGATTTCTGGCTGTCTCTAACCAATAAATAAAGATAAAAAAAATAAGAAAAAAAAAGAACTTATCTTTTTCCTTCCCTTCCCTAAGGGTCTGCATTCAAAGTTTCAACTAACTCATAATCTTAGTTTAAAGCTTTTGCTGATAAAAAGATTTCCCAGTGAACTGTCACACTTCAGATAAGACATATTTACATTTCAGAAGGCTCTGCTTTGAAGATAATTTCCAAATCCATTTTCAAAAATAAATCCACTTCAGTGGTAAATTTTCTAGATTTCTGGACTTGGAAGACAGGTATAAATGACTTATTTATTTAATTCATTAAGTGCCTACTGTTTGAATATATTTTGTTGGGATTTCAGGTCAGAGTAAAAAGAAAATTGGTTCTGAACCTCATGGAGAATACAATCTGGTGGAAAATATATACTCTGCTTCAGCTCTCTTTGAACTCTAGATTTTAAAATGCACTGTCAGATGTGATCTTTGTGGTTCCAATTTTAAAAGAATGTTTTAAATATTAAATTATATATATATATATATGTATAATGGCTTGTGTATGTAATTATGTCACATATATAATTTCTTTCTTCTTTTTCTTTTCTTTTTTTTTTTTTTTTTGGTCTCCAGTTTATGGCTGGGGCTTAGTGCCTGCACTATGAATCCACTGCTCCTGGATACCATCTTACCATCTTTCCCATTTTGTTGCCCTGGCTGTTGCTGTTAGGATAGGACATAGAGAAATCCAGTGAGGAGGAAAAGATAGAGGGCGAGAGATAGGTAGACACCCCCAGACCTGCTTCACCACCTGTGAAGCGACCACCTGCAGGTGGGGAGTCGAGGTTCAACCTGGATCCTTAGCAGGTCCTTGAGCTTCACACCATGTACGCTTAACCCGCTGCGCTACCACCTGCCCCCCATAATTAGACCCTGTATTATAGGGCATGGAAAGATTATGAGATCGTGAGGGAAAGGGTAATTTATATGTATTTCTATATCCTTCTTATACCTTTCATGTACTGTCTATATATGAGGGATAAAAACAAATATCTGGGAGCCCGATGGTAGCGCAGCGGGTTAAGCACACGTGTCACAAAGTGCAAGGACCAGCGTAAAGATCCCGGTTCAAGACCCACCTGCAGGGGAGTCACTTCACAAGCAGTGAAGCAGGTCTGCAGGTGTCTTTCTCTCCCCATCTCTGTCTCCCCCTCCACTCTCCATTTCTCTCTGTCCTATCCAACAACACCAACAACAAAAAGTGCAACAAAATGGAAAATAAATAAATTTAAAAAAAACACAGAAATATCAAATGCATGAATGGATAAAACTAATCTCTGCATTAAAGTTACAGTACACAGGAAAAGCAAACTTTACCCAAGGTTTCTGATAACTTCCCCACACTGTACAAGCTATTACATTTTGCCAAATTAAATTCATCTTTCAACTGTTAGTCTTAGCTTGAACAAACTTCCTTATTAGTATGCCCCGGGCAGGTTTATCAAAAACGTCTCTTCACTGATAAAACTTCAGCTACAAATCCCCTTGGATTTACTTAGCATAAAACACTATCATTTCCATCTTCATTACAAACATTTTCATTATCTGTTTTTGAAATAAGCTTCCTTGTCTTAATGAAAGTGGTTAGTTTGGGGGCTCCAAAGGGCATAAGACTATTTCTAGACTTGATTTTCAATATATGTGCAATTTGTTAAGTTGGGAAGTTAATCCATGTTGTATAATCTGTTCCACTAGTTGAAAAATATAAATATTAATAGCCATGAAGATTTTATCATACAGGGGTTGTGCAGTGGCACAGCTAGTTAGGCACACATGTTGCAATGCTCAAAGACCCAGGTTCGAGACTTCAGTCCCTACCTGCAGAGGGGAAGCTTTGCAAGCGATAAAGCAGTGTTGCAGGTGTCTCTCTATCTCTCTCCCTTTACTATCATCTACTTCCCTCTCGATTTCTGGCCATTTCTATCCAATAAATAAATAAAGATTTTAAAAAAAGGTTTTATCACAGAGTTGAACTATAACAGCAAACAACCCAGTAAGAATGTGAGCAAAAGAAGATGCATGATGGCCCCCAAACATATAAAAAATGTCCCATTTCACTTATCATCAGAGAAATCAAAATCACATTGAGATTTCATATCACAGCTCTAAGATGACCTTAGTCAACAGAATTGGTGCAGCCCTTATGGAAAACAGTATGAAGTGCTATTAAACAAATAAAAATGGAAATATCTTATTACTCTGTAATACTTCTTTTGGGTATATGCCAAAAGGATGTGAAGACATTAATGAAAAGGGGAATAACCACCTCTATACCCACAGGTGCATTATTCATAATAGCTGAGGAGTGGACACAGCCTAATGAAGCTATGAGAAAAGTATTCAATGCAATATTACTTTTCAATTAAAAAAGTGGTATTGTGTCCTTCAGGGCAAAATGGATGGGGTTAGACATGATTATGCTTTGTAAAATAAACAGAGACTATTTCATTCATATGTAGAATATAGATATTCAAACACTCGAACTTGCAAATAAACATGGAGTAGCCAAACTTTTTAGAGGTCTTAGAACTATGGCATTTGTGGGGTTGGTTGGGTTGGGAAAGAGAATGTTGGTGCTAAGTATAGCATAGAACTATAGCACTGTAATCTTATACATCTTGCAAACCATTATTAAATCACTACTAATATTTTAAAGCTTTTATTGTGAGAGAGAAAGAAAGAAAGAAAGAAAGAAAGAAAGGAAGAAAGGAAGGAAGGAAGGAAGGAGGGAAGGAAGGAAGAAAGAAAATGAGAAAGATAGGGCACCAAAGTCTCTCTGGGTTGAGAGAGAGTGGATGTTTGAGAGAGAGTGGGGTTGCGGGGACATAGTCTTTTGGTGATTGGAATGGTGTTTATTTAAATCCCAATTAATTTATTGTCATATAAATCACTAAGTACTATGAGATAGAAAAATTGATTGTCTCAAACCTATTATATCACAGACTGAGTCTTTTTAATACACAGGCTGAGTCTTTGATATGTTGACTCTGTTAAAAGCTTAGACCAGGGAGAACAGAAGCAACCTGTGGCACAGCTATATAGAAATAACGTCAAAGGACATAAATTATGGTGATGTTGTGTATGATACAGTAAATCCTAACAAAAGATTTTTTTAAACCCCCCTTGGACTTAACTTACCATAACACAATTGCCAATAATGTGATTATAGCAATAACTATCTATTGCCTTCATAAACCCTAAGACAGCAAGAACTTATATTTCTCCCAGTCCTGGAACGTCATGCTTTCCTGCATGATTATCTCAGTCCATACCAAATGATATCACATCTGCTGATCCCAACATAACGCAACCTTTACCACCTCGGTATGCTTCACTTAGACTGTGTCCAGAGACATCAGGCATGGAATGTCAATGTTTCACTCTCATTACTCCGGTGAGGCCTTTTCTTTCATAGGATTCTCTAATTCCAATCCAGGTGATTCACTTCCTAACAAAGTCCCAAAACCTACATAGATACCAGGTCCTGTGAGACAGGGCATATGTTCACATGTATCTATAAATTAGGGCAAAATATATACCTGAAAGCAAAAGTACACAATACTCTACAGTGAGTCAGTGTAAAGTTCATAATCAAAGATTGTCTACTTAGATGTAGATACCCTCCTCACCTATTTCCTATTATACTTCCCCCACTCACTTCCAAGCTATCCTTATCAAAGCAAGGACTGCAAAAGCTGAGTAAGGGCAAGAGACTGGCATACTTTACTGATGAATCTCTAGTCACTATCAGGCCACCCTATTAGCTGGGGCCCTATTTGGGGATTCCTGAGATTCCCAAACAGACATGATGGGCCTAGACCTCCAATAAATTCCTCTCTCCATTGTTACTGGTCATCTCTATCAGGAACAACAAAACAGACCCCTTTGTGGGCCTCCATAGAACCTTGCCCTCAACTTGGATCAACAACGATGAATGTTCCATACTCCTAAGGGAGGCTGGACAACATACTCTATGCTATACCTGAAGAAGATGGGTCCGGAAATTGGGGCATCGTGAAATGTTTCTATTCATGACCACAGAATGTGAGCTCAGATCTGCAGGGATGCAGAGATCACATAGGGTCCTAAAATGAATATGGGCCCCACATCACATTAAATCGATGGGGTTTCCATATTTGGGAGCTACTCTCTTCCATGATACAGCTTTCTGGTCCTTTTTTCAACAATGACATCTCCCCAGTCAATTGTTGGATAGTATACCAGCTCCCCCCCACCCCCCCCACCCCCGGCTTAAACACCAGTATGTCTGTATGAGATTAGTTTGATCCCATTCAAAGCTGCGGTCTATTTACATAAATCACTGTTACATTTACATAAAGCACCACCTTCCCTCCAGGGCATTGGTGGTTCAGTGGTAGAATTCTCACCTGCTCTGCCCCCCTCTCTTTGTCACACCCTCATCTTCTACCAGTCACTTTTTGCTCCACCCTCTCTATGTCACATCCTGTTTCCACCCTACTTGGAGAGTATAAATACAGCTGCTCTTCTGATTAAAGACACTTGGAAATTGCTTTTCGGCTCCGAGCGTTCCAGAGTGTATCTCCTGCGAAGTTAGTGCGGCACGAGTTCCTGATCCCTCTCCCACGCAGCAGCCTAGATCGGCTCCAGTTGAGTTCTCTCCAACCCAGAGAGCACTAGCTCAGGAAGAAGCACCCTCAGGCTATCCCAGCAGTCATTAACTAGGATATACCTCCATATCAAATTTCAGGCTCAGGAAAACAAACAAAGAAACAAACAAACAACCCTAGTATAGACACAGGCCCTTTGGAATATAACTAAAATATGCCTACCAGCTATCTGCAAAATGGAGGACCCCCAACTTTTCATCTGCACTATTCCAGCCTTTAGGTTCATGATTAGTCAACAACTTCTTTGGCTTTATATGTTAACCCTCTTTACAGCCACCAGGTTCCAGATGCTAGCATGATGCCAACCATACTTCCCTGGACAGACAACCCCACCAATGTGTCTTGGAGCTCCGATTCCTCAGAACCTCGCCCCACTAGGAAAAGAGAGAGAAAGGCTGGGAGTGTGGATCTACCTGTCAATGCCCATGTTCAGTGGGGAAGCAATTACAGAAGCCAGACCTTCCACCTTCTGCATCCCACAGTGACCTCGGGTCCATACTCCCAGAGGGCTAAAGAATAGGAAAGCTATCAAGGGAGGGGATGAAATAAAGAATTCTGGTGATGGGAATTGTGTGGAGTTGTATCCTTCTTATCCTATGGTTTTGTCAGTGCTTCCTTTTTAGAAAGAAAGAAAGAAAGAAAGAAAGAAAGAAAGAAAGAAAGAAAGAAAGAAAGAAAAGAAGAAATGAATCTTTATAAAAATGATAAAATGATAGCAGTGTGTGTTCATGTATTTGTACATGTGAAGGTATATAATAAAACAAGTTTACTGTACTATTTCCAGTTTGTGAGATAAGGAATAACTTAAATTTTCTTGTTGTTTCTATGAACTTCCTGAATTTAGGTTAACTAGGATCTCTGTAAGTGCTTCTTTTAAACTTCTATTCACTTCAAATGAGAGACAACTTATTTTCTCTTTCTTTCTTTCTTCCTTCCTTCCTTCCTTCCTTCCTTTCTTTTTTCTGTTAATAATATATTTATACTGCAGTCTTTGTTACCTTCTCATTCACTCTGCAATCTAATGCCATTCATGGAACTCCAATTGTAGATCAGATATTGAACAAAACAAAGACCAAGCCACTTATCCTGAGGCGACTGCTCAGGATGTATATACCAAAGGCTTATAATGTGCTGATAAAAGCCAAGTATGTTTACTGCATCCTATTACTCAGTCCTAAAGTTCAAAAGGAATGCACATATACTGAAATGAGTTTGATGATACCATTTTAATAAGTGTCTAAAACATAATTTTCCAGGCTCATAAGTCTGATTTCTATATCCTCCCTATCAGTCCATAAATATTTTAAATTCTCTTAAAGCAATTTCTGATGACTCACATGAATTTCACTTCAAGTTTCAGAGTTTATGACTAGAACTCCATTCCTATTTTTTTCATTTACTGCATGCAAGTAAGAAAAAAAAGATTGATTTTTCAGTAATAACAACTAGTAAAATAGATAACATGTTTAAAGCTTTTGTTTAAAAGTATTAATGTACTTACTGATGAAAATATATGTTAAGTAAACCTTGGGAAATAATTACACAACATGTTTAAGACATAGGTGACTGAAGAATAAAAGGAAAGATGTGAAGGAAGATAATGTAGGCAGCATTGTAGGGAGCTGGCAAGCTGAGAGAAAAATATCAGGTAACATTTGTTAGGAGAACAGAAAGATAGATTTAAAAAAAATCACATGTCAACATATATAAATGCAGTGGTCCTCTAAGCATTTATTTTACCAGATAAATTCAAAGTGGATGTCATATTGATTTTACTATTTAGGTTCAACAGGGACAAAAAACGAACGTAGGCAAGTTGCAGTCAATTTTCTTTTTTGTTTCTCTATGACCCTACTACTATGACTAGAAAAACTATGTAAAAATGTCTATATTAGATTTTATCAAATAACCACCACCAAAAAGGACATCTATATTTGTATCTATGTACCTACATCTAACACACACACACACACACACCTTATCTACACACCTTATCTATCCATTTATCCATCCATCCATCCATCCATCCATCCATCCATCCATCCATCCATCTATCCATCCAAACTAACTGTATATTCACGTTAAACATTATGTAGTGTTATGGTCCAGGAGCTGGCACAGTGGATGAAGCACTGAACCCTCAAAGATGAGGTCCCAGATTCAACCCCTGGCAGCACATGTACCAGAGTGATGTCTGATTCTTTCTCTCTCTCCTCCTAAGTTTCTCATTAGTAAATAAATAAAATATATTTTTTTAAAAAATCACATTATATGGTGTTATTCTTGATGTTTGGTAGTAAATCACTATAGACTGAGAATATGGATCGACCTGCCAACGCCCACGTTCAGTGGGGAAGCAATTACAGAATCCAGACTTCTACCTTCTGCATCCCACAATGACCTTGGGTCCATATTCCCAGAGGGATAAAGAATAGGAAAGCTATCAGAGGAGGGGGTGGGATACAAAGGTCTGGTGGTAGGAATTGTGCAAAGTTGTACCCCTCTTATCCTATGGTTTTGTCAACGTTTCCTTTTTATAAATTAAATAAAAATAGAGGGAAAATGCATTGTTATTTTATTTATACAGCAGGTAAATGTAAGTCAGTCATAAGTACAAGCAGGAAGTTGAGGAAGTTCAGAGACTGTATGTATTTGGAGAAGAATGGACCCTTTCTCCTTTTTGACAACTGGGAAGTTTCTCTTCTGAACTTCTGAATTCATTGCATACATTACTAAAGATACCATAATTCTTTCCTTGGAGCCCTTAACTTCGTTGTGGGGACATTATTTATCAAATTGTAAAATCTGGCAACTTAATAAAACAAACATAGAAGAGATTCATGACTAGCACTGGTACAATGGTGCCCTTGGGTCAAACATTTGCTTTACTAAATGCCAAACAGTCTTGAGCTTCTAGCAATAAAACATGATTTCATTTGCTCTCAGTGCTGTTGGAATGCTTCTCCGATAGCCTTTAGTCAGGGAAGTGATAATTATGGCTGTACATTCACCAATATTGGATGCTGTAAGTGAACATTCAGACCAATTAGGAAGAATAATGTCTAAAAAAGTGAACAGTCAAAAGAAAGAAGAGGTAAACATTTTAACAAAGGCAAGTGGGTAGCTGAATTGATATTAGTAAGCCTTTGCTCAAGACCACCCTATGCCTTTCATCATGATTACAGTGGGTTCCTTGGGAGATGATAGCAGTCTTTGCAATAACAAACCACTGTTTCTTTTCTTTGATGCTCTAGCTTTACAATTGAGATGATGCAGAATAATTTATGTCACTTCCTCTAGAATTTATTCACTTTAGCAAAGTCTCCTCCACTTTCCTCATCTTTCCTATCATATCATCATCCCCATTATTCAATTTGATTTTTTTTGTGTGTGTGTGTGTGGCTCATGCTACCACTGCAAATTATATTCATCATGGACCATAAAATACCTATCTTATATTGTAAATAATTATAAGACTTCTTATTGATGTTTTCACCTGGTGTTTGTTTCATTAATTATTGAGTTAGCAGAGAGCTATGAATAATTACAGGCTCTGGAATCAGTTTAGGATTGAAACTGACCTCTATTACTTCTCAGGTGACCATAAGCAGGTTACTTTATTTTTTTGAGATTCAAGTTCCTCATTTATAAAATAGGCATAGTTTTCCAAGAGATGGTGCAGTGGATAAAGCATTTGACACCCAAGCATGAGATTTCCAAGTTCAATCCTCAACAGCACATGTACCAGAGTGATGTCTGGTTCTTTTACTCTTTCCTCCTATTATACTCATTAATAAATAAATAAAATATTTTAAAAAATAATAACAAAATGGGGTTGCCATAGCACCTAATTCATAGAGTTGTGGTGAGAATTAAATGAATCAGCTTAAATAACTTCATTAAAACAGAAGCATCATGAAATCAATTTGAGTGGCACTAGTATAGAAGTGTAATATGCGAGGTGGTACTGGTGGCATTACTTAGGTTGGGATCAGGAATGCTGTATCAGTTGGTATGAATTGAGAGAAGCATGCAGGGAAGTGAGCCCCACCCTAGAGGTTTCAGGTTCCAGATGCTAGCATGGTGCCAACCAGACTTTCCTGGACAGACAACCCCACCGATGTGTCCTGGAGCTCCGCTTCCCCAGATCCCTTCCCCACTAGGGAAAGAGAGAGACAGGCTGGGAGTATGGATCGACCTGTCAATGCCCATGTTCAGCGGAGAACATGAATTACAGGAGCCAGACCTTCCACCTTCTGTACCCCATAATGACCCTGGGTCCATACTCCCAGAGGGATAAAGAATAATAGGAAAGCTATTAAGAGAGGGGATTGGATACAGAGTTCTGGAGTGGGAATTGTGTGGAATTATACCCCTCTTGTCCTATGGTCTTGTCAATATTTCCAGTTTATAAATAAAAATAAAAAAGAAGTGATGCAGCAGCAGCCGCAGTAGTGAAAGTATGAGTTGCCTTTTCCATTAAAGCTCTAAAAATAGAATTTTAATACAATCAAGAAAGTGCAATTCTGACTCTCACCCCTGCCATGTAGTCTTGGATCCCTTACATAGAAACTAATAAAGGTGAAGGGCGAGATTCAGTGACACCTGTCTCAAGAGAAATGTGGGCACATACTCCTTTTACAAGAAAAATCCTGAAAATCAATCATATGGTATCAAATAAAGTGATAAAAAAATAAAGTGATGTCAAAGTTAGAAAAATGTATAGTGAGTAGTCAGTAGTGTAAGAATAAAAAATTAGTTGGGAGATTTCCTAGAGAAGGTTAAGAACATTTTAGAGAGCCAGATCTTAAGAAGAAATTCAAGTCATTGGTTAAAAGAAAGTCATTATTACATAATAATAGAGAATCTGGAAATTGTAGTTAACACAATTAGCTGTAACCTGCTATTAATTAGGGCAAGGTTGTAAGTTTGCCACCTGAGTATGCCCCACTTAGGTTCTCTGCTGCCATCATTTATTTGTTCAGTGTTCCTAATGCTAGCTGGTGGTTCTTATGCATCAGTGCTCAGAATCAGAGTGAAAGAATGGGGAGATTTTTTTTTTTTCCTATCACTCATCACTAAGGAAAGTACATCGAGAAGTGCATTCCTGACCAATAGTAGGGTGAGTCTTGGCATCTCAAAGATGGCAGAAAATGTCTATGCTAGTTCTCCTCTGTGTTCAAAACACCTATAACAATCAGGCTCCCATCCCAATCTCAGGTCCTGTGGCTAACATTGGAATCTGAGAGAGAAATCAGGAATGTGCAGTCTTCTCCTTTCCTGAAATATTTTTAGTGACCACCAGGTGGTACTAGGTCAGCACATCCTAAATAGGAAAATGCAGTTCCCTTTACACAAAACTGTCAAGCATCATAAGGGATTCTTTCTTTGTAGTATGATTTCTGGAAACAGAAATATTATGTAGGGCTAAATAAACATTACCCAGGTTTTCAGTACAATGTTTGGTTTTCCTCTCACATTCAAACTGTGCTCACAGTTGGGGGCAGGGCTTCATCTTTCTGTGACTTAGAACTGGATTGTAGGGAAACTTGTTTTGATTCAGTCAGTCATGAGGATTATTTCAGAGGTCTATGGAGCTGCTTTTGTTTGTGAATTTACTATCTATCTATCTATCTATCTATCTATCTATCTATCTATCTATCTATCTATCTATTAATCATCATATCCTTTCTATCTTTTTAAATTATTTATTTATTCATTTCCTTTTTGTTGCCCTTGTTGTTTTTATTGTTGTTGTAGTTATTATTGTTGATGATGTCGTCAATGTTGGGTAGGACAGAGAGAAATTTAGAGATAGGAGGGGAAGACAGAGACGGGGAGAGAAAGATAGACACCTGCAGACTGGCTTCATCACTTGTGAAGCGACTCCCCTGCAGGTGGGGAGTTGCGACTCGAACAGGGATCCTTATGCCAGTCCTTGTGCTTTGCGCCACATGTGCTTAACCCGCTGTGCTATAGCCTGACTTCCATATCCTATCTATCTTATAAAAGAGAATCAGAGCATCATAGGCACATGGAATACCAGGCTGGGACTAAGGACCTCACACATGCAAGTCCTGCATTGTAACACTGATCTACCTTTCCTGCCACTTAGCTGGAATTTTTGTTAGATTTTTCTTCTACTTTTACTCTACAATTCATTGGTGTATGTGTGTGTGCGTGTGTGTGTGTGTGTGTGTGTGTGTGTGTGTGTGCGGTTTAGTTTATATATCTATGAAATGGAACTACACATGCATGTGTAGTTTCTGCCATGAGACAGGGTCAAATCTGCAATCCCAGTTAATGAACTTTCTCTTCTAATTCATAAAAACAAAATTCTAACTTAAAAGCAGCTTAACACCCCACCCCTTTACACCCATTTCCACAAATGCCAACTAAGTCTGCACAAGCCATCACAGCTGGAGCGGACACATCATTACAAACAACAATTCCCATTAGTGGAGCACAAACTTTCACTTCTCTGCTCTCTTCATTTATGACCCTTTTCATTCTTCTACTTGCTCAAAGCTGAGCATATGCCCCCCCCCCCATACCTTCTCTTTTTCTCTTTTTCCTTTTCCCACTAGAGTTCTAACTGGGGCTTTGTGCCTGCATGATTTCCCTGTACGGTTTCATATATGAAAATGTGTTTACATAGGTATGTATATATATAGAGAGAGACCTCGACATCAACTTGTAAAGTTTCCCTGGTGGCTGGGCTGTGGCTCACCTGGTTAAATCCACATATCACCGAGCTCAAGGGCCCATGTTCAAACCCCTACTCCCCATCTGCAGGGGGTTCACTTTAGAAGCAGTGAAGCAGGTCTGTAGGTATCCCTTCTCTACTCATCCTCTCTTCAATTCTCTCTGTCCTACTTAATAAAAAACTAGAAAGAAAGGAGAAAAGAAAGGAAAACAAATGGCCAGCGGGAGCCATGGATACATATTGGGGGTCACCAAGCCCCAGAGATAACCTTGGTGGCAATATAAAATTAAAAAAATATATTTTAAGGGAAATAATTAAAAAATTAAGTTTCCCTGCACATATACTCCCACGCGGCAGCTGAAGATTTGAACCCAGGTCTTTTGCACACATGATAAAGTGTGTAATTTACTGGGTGAGTCATCTCCTAAGCCCCTGAGTACAACTTTCAATATGGGTCTAAAGCAGCAACTTTCCATGATTATTAAGAGAGGCCTTCTTTCTTTTATCTCCAACATACACATTATGTTTATACCCAGAATAGCAGCCCGTCTCTATCTTTACTTCCCTGTCCATGTGCTCATTATTATGAGTCTATGTCTGGGAAAGTTGTATCTCCTTATTCCTCTTTCTCAACTATTTCTTACTTTTTACTTTTGGCTCCAGTTTCCATTATCCCAGAGACTATAGCCAATTTATTTAGAAAGCCTGTAGTTTTATTAGTAGGCATTTTTCTTACACTGAAGCACAGCTACAAGCACATACAGACATTTCCAGACAGAGCCTCTGCTGGGAGTATAGAACTAATAACCATGTATCAGAAGGCTTTTAAAGTTCCCTTCATCTTACCAGGCATCTGTATGTAAACTTATCTCAAATTCCTAACCTTAACTAAAAAAAAAAAAACTAAATAAGTAAAGGATTTTGGAAGTATTCCAAAAACAAACAATCAAACAAACAAATCCACTACTTTCTAAGCATCAATAAAAGATACCAGTTTCCACACCTAGAGTTGCTAAAACAATCTTGAGGAAAAGAAACAGAAATGGGGGTATTGTACTCCCAGATCTCAAACTATATTATAAGGCCATCGTCTTCAAAACAGACTGGTACCGGAACAAACAGATACACAAACCAGTGGAATATAACTCAAAGCCCAGAAATACCCCCCACACTTATGGACATCTAATTTTTTATAAAGGGGCCCAAATTATTAAATGGAGGAAGGAGGCTCTCTTCAATAAATGATGCTGGAAAAAACTGGGTTGAAAAATGCAGAAGAATTAAACTGAACCACCTTATCTCACCAAAAACAAAAGTCACCTCCAAATGGATCAAGGACCTGGATGTTAGACCAGAAACTATCAAATACTTACAGAAAAACATTGGTGGAATACTTTTCCACCTAAACTTAAAAGGTGTCTTTGATGATACAAACCCAATTGCAAGGAAGACTAAAACAAAAACAAATCAATGGGACCACATCAAATTGAAAAGCTTCTGCACAGCCAAAGAAAATATCACCCAAATGAAGAAGACCCCTCACAGATTGGGAAAAGATCTTAGTACAACATACACCTGACAAGAGGCTACTAACCAAAATATATAAAGAGCTCACCAAAGTGGGATAAAAATGACTCCATCAAAAACGGAGAGAGGACATGAACAGAATATTTACCATAGAATAGATCGGAAATGCCAATAAATATAAAAATTTGCCAGGTCATTGACTGTCAGAGAAATGCAAATAAAGACAACAATAAGATACCACCTCACCCCTGTGAGAATGGCATACACCAGAAACTACAGCAAAAACAAACAAACAAAAAACAACTGGAGAGGTTGTGGGGAAAAGAAACCCTCCTGCACTAATGGTTGGAATATCAGTTGGTCCAACCTCTGTGGAGAGCGCTGTGAAGAACCCTCACAAGGCTAGAAATAGGCCTTCCATAGGACCCAGTAATTCCTCTCCTAGAGATATATACTAAGGACTTCATAACACCCAGCCAAAAAGATGTGTGACACTTATGTTCAAAGTAGCACACTTTGTAGTAGCTAAAACCTGGAAGCAAACTAGGTGCTGAACAACAGATGAATGGCTGAGAAAGCTGTGGTATATATACATAATGGAATACTATATACTACGCAGCTATTAAGATTAATGAACCCACCTTCTCTGACCCATCTTGGATGAAGCCAGAAGAAATTATGTTAAGTGATATAAGTGAGAAAGACAGACAAGTATGGAGTGATCCCATACATAAACAGAAGTTGAGAAAGAACAGAAAGGGAAACTCAAAGCAGAATCTGACTGAGTTTGGAGTACTGCACCAAAGTAAAAATCTCTGGGTGGAGAGTGAGGGTAGATTTTCAGCTTCACTGTGGGGGGAGAGGGGTCACAGACCTTTGGTGGCAGAAATGGTGTTAATATACAATCCTATTAACTTATATTCTTAAAAATCACTATTTAATCAATATGAGGGGGGAAAATGGATTGACTCTCTTAAACTTTTTGATACATAGACCACAATTCTGAGTATATGTTCCTTCAATCTAAGCACCTAACACTTCAAATTAGCAAACTGATTGAATTTTAACAGTGGGCTTAAATTGTTAGTACATTACTTCTTTTTTGTTAATATATTTCTAATAATGACTTTTTCTTTGACATATTACATCACCTGTAACCTCAGACCAGGGAGAATAGAGGTAATTGGTTGCATCACTTTATAAGTATAGCTATATGTAAATTTCATTAAAGGATATAAATTATGATGAGGTCTTGTATGATATAGCAAATCCTTAAAGAAAAGAAAAAAAAAAGATACCCGTTTTCTTCCTACAATTTTCAACCAATTTTAATAGACAACTTTAACAGTTTTTTTTTTTCTGGAAAACAAAACCAGCCACTGACCATCATATTTTATGGTAGTATCTGGTTTTATTTTCTTCCAGACTCCATATGTTTGGCTTTAGGCAACACATTTTCTAGTTTAAGTCTTTTTCTGGGCAATATGGCAGTAATTCATCGATTTTGTTACATCTCTAAGAAATAACTCAACTGAAGCCAATAGAACTACAAGTTATCATTCAGATAGGTGTATGATCCATTTTGACAGTCCTTAAGGCAAGATCATGATGCTGTTAAAAAGTCATTTTATATGGATGCTTTAGTTCCTTACACTAAATAGAGCAAATAGGAAATTCTAAGGAAGATAGCCCTATGGAGTGGAGGAGAGAATGTAAGTGGTGTTTCTAAGGGCTGAAGTGTTAAAGCTATAACCAGATGTTATTGTTTATTAAGGACAATGGGACGTGAGGAAGTAGATGCTAGCATGCAAAAGGGCTGCTGTCACCAGGGTAGGATGGATCATCCCTCCTCACCAAGAAGGAGGCTGGCCACTTTACTGAAATTCACTTTTGTTTAAGTGGTCATGATCATTCTCTGCTTGGGATAGAGAGGAAATTGGTTGAGAAATTTGATAGCACATTTTATTCTTCCAAAGAACAGAGGAGACCAATACCTGTGTCATTAGGGCAAGGAGATGCCCTAGTCTCATTGTTTCTTTAGCATTTCCTTCTTTCTGCAGTATTTCAGTTCTGCATGATGATCATGCACACTCTAGAGTGGATACACCATTTCCTAATGGCATGATACAAAATGAGGGAAAATATAGAACAAAGAGCACCCTGGCTAGGATACCATGAATGCCAGTAGAACTGAAGCCTGACCATGCACTTTCCTGGCATTTGACTTTGTGAGATTCATTCAGTTTTCTGAACCTCTGTTTTCTTATCTGTCAAATGGATCCCATGCTACTGTTAAAGACTGCTATTAGAAACAGGGATTCCCTATTGGCCATAATTGGGCAGTCCTGAAGGAGGCAGGGAGGGTATTCGAAGGCATAACAGAACTTGGTGGAGCTAGGCAAAGTATCCAAACAAACACTTCCTACCATGTTTCCCTAGCATAGATGAGGTACCAGATGCTCATATATCTTTGAGTTGGATTGGTATCTTCCCTTCCTGATATATGTATCACATATTATAGGGAGAAAGCAGAGAACATGGTTTCCAACATAGACATGGAGCCAGGAGCTTCAGGTTTGCAAGTCCTGGGCTGTACCAATTAAGCTATTTTCCCAGCTACTGTGTCTTGTCCTTTGATTATGAGAATCTCAGTTCATTTTTAGCAATGTTGAATATAGAATCTCCTCTGTAGGGAGACATTGCCTATGGAAGTAGTGTTTTCAGCCTTTCTCTTCTCATTTTGAATTAAGTACAATTTATCTTTGTTTCTTTTTCAGGGGACATGAAGGAAATTGTTAGTTCCCATATTCCAGACATGGGATATGGTTCTGAAGATTCACTGATAAACCAAGAGATGAATAGTAACAACAACAAAACTGTTTGCAAATAGTTATCCACCAACATTATAAACTCTGGAGGCGTTAAAACTAAACCTAGTACTATGCAGCTATTAAGAACAATGAACTCACCTTCTCTGACCCATCATGGATAGAGCTAGAAGGAATTATGTTAAGTGAGATAAGTCAGAAAGATAAACACGAGTATGGGATGATCCTACTCATAAATAGAAGTTGAGAAAGAAGAACAGAAAGGGGAATTCCAGGTAGGTTTTGACTGAATTTGGAGCATGGAACCAAAGTGAAAACCCTGGGTTGAGGGTGAGGGTAAATGTTCTGCTTCATGGCGGGGGGGAGGATGAGCTAGGACACAGTCTTTTGTTGATGGGAATAGTGTTTATGTACACTCCTATTAATTTGTAGTCATATAAATCACTATTAACTTAATATGAGAGGGGAAAATTAATTGAATGTCTCAATTTTTTTTTAATGCATAGATCATAGGCTGAGTCTTTGATATAGTAACTCTCTTAAAAGCTTAGACCAGGGAGAACAGAAGCAACTGGTGGCAAAGCTATATACAAATAATGTCAAAGGACATAAATTATGGTGATGCTGTGTATGATACAGCAAATCCTAACAAAGGGATATTTCAAAGTTAACACGATTGCCAAATAATTTGATTATAATAATAACTATCTATTGCCTTCTTAAACCCTAAGATAGCAGGAATCTCCCACTTCCTCTATAAAGCCTATATTTCCCCCAGTCCTGGAACCTCTAGGGTGGGACTCACTTTCCTACATGCTTCTCTCAATTCATACCAAATGATATTTCATCCACTGATCCCAATATAATTAACGCAAGGAGTACCACCTCGGTATCTGTCATTTCATACTGTGTCCAGAGACATCTGATATGGAATGTCAACCCTTCACCCTCATTACTCGGGTGAGACCTTTCATTTCATAGTATTCTTTAATTCCAATTCAGGTGGTTCACTTCCTAACAAGGTCCCAAAGCCTATATAGAGACCAGGTCCCATGAGATAGGGCATATGTTCACATGTATTAATAAATTAGGGCAAAATATACACCTGAAAGCAAAAGTACACAATAGTCCACAGTGAATCAGTATAAAGTTCATAATCAAATAACGTCTACTTAGATACACTTCTCACCTATATCCTATTATACTTCCCTCACTCACTCCCAAGCTATCCTCATCAAAGCAAGGACTGCAAAAGCTGAGTAAGGGCAAGAGACTAGCATACTTTAATGATGACTCTTTAGTCACTATCAGGCCACCCCATCAGCTGGGGCCCTAGTCGGGGAGTCTTGAGATTCCCAAACAGACATGATGGGCCTAGACCTCAAATTAATCCTCTCTCCACTGTTACAGTCATCTATATCAGGAACAGCAAACAGACCCCTTGGTGGACCCCCATTGGACCTTTCCCTCAACTTGGATCAACAATAATAGAGAATGTTCCATCTTTCTAAGGGAGGCTGGACAACATACTCTATGCTACACCTGAGGAAGATGGATCCTGATGTTGGGGTAGCTTAGAATATTCATACTGATGACCACAGAATGTGAGATTGGATCTACAGGGAGACAAAGGTCACATAGGATCCTAAGCTGAATATGGGCCCCACATTAGATAAAATTGATGGGGTTGATAGTCATCAATATTTATATATCTTCCCCATATTTGCGAGCTACTTTCTTCCCAGATACAGCTTTCTGATCCTTTGTCCAGCCATGACATCATCTCCCCAGACAATAACTAGGATCCACCTGCATATCAGATTTCAGGCTCAGGGAAAAAAAAAAAAACTAGTATAGCCACAGGCCCTTTGGAATATAACTAAAATATGCCCAAAGAATGAAGACCCCCCCAACTCCTAATCTGCACTATTCCAGCCTTTAGATTCATGATTAGTCAACAATTTGTTTGGATTTATATATGTTAACTCTCTTTTCAGCCACCAGGTTCCAGATGCTACCATGATGCCCACCAGACTTCCTTGGACAGACAACCCCACCAATGTATACTGGAACCCTGCCTCCCTCTAGGGAAAGAGATAGGCAGGATAGGCTGGGAGTATGGATCGACCACTCAACACTCATGTTCAGCGGGAAAACAATTACAGAAGCCAGACCTTCCACCTTCTGCACCCCACAATGACCTTGGGTCCATACTCAGAGAGGGTTAAAGAATAGGAAAGCTATCAGGGGAGGTGAGGGGATACGGAGTTCTGGTGGTGGGAACTGTGTGGAGTTGTACCCTCTTATCCTATGGTTTGTTATTGTTTCCTTTTTATAAATATAAAAAATAAATTAAATCAGAAAAAAAGAAAGCCTAGGCACATTGAACTTTATCTACCTTTACTAAAAATAAAAAAAATAAAATAAAAATAAAAAAAGACTAGAAAAAGATACCCTAATGGCCAGGAGAAATAAGAACTATTTACATATTTTTCCACCTACCAAGTTTCATGCAAATTGAATGTGTAATTATATTTAGATGGCACAGCTGCTCTGGTAGTTTCTCCTCACAGTATTTATTTTTGAGTTTCAAAGGTTTCATAAGGAAACCTTGAAATAAAAAGAAAAGTAAATATTTTGAAAAGGAGTTGCAATTTGTCAGCAGTAATCCTTCCCTGGATAGGGAAAGAAAAACAAATCTTGGTAGGTCAGAGAACTGTGTTTTTCAAAAATAATAGTATTACCTTGAAACGCAATCTGCATGTCTCATTTCTTCCAAGCAATCCCTCCATGAATTCAATGTCTTTGTCATTTATAATAGTAAGAAGCAAATGGTCCAAAGGAGGATTGTTTGCAGTAAGCACAGAAAATTTTGGACAAAGAATGTTATAGCATGAACAAATATGGGGGGTGGGATGGGGGACAAAAAGCTCATGATTTATCCAACATTCTGAATCATCTTGTCATTTGAGAGCTGTTTGTATTTGATAGAAGAGAAACAAGTCATGTTCACTGTAGTGCTAAGTATGTGATTGGGTGTGTATAATGCTGCCAAGTATTGCAGTAAAAGAATATTAGTTGAGAGCACATTACAGTGCATAAGGGCCTGATTGGAGCCCCTGGTCCCCGCCTGTAGGGGAGATGCTTTGTGGGTGGTGAAGCACAACTGCAGGTCTCTCTCTCTCTCTCTCTCTCTCTCTCTCTCCCTCCCTATCACCCCCTTCCCTCTCAATTTCTGTCTCTAACTAATAAATAGAGATAGTAAAAAAAATTTACAAAGATTATTATGAAGTCATGAGAAAAGTCATACATGAGTATTGCGTAAAAGCTTAAGAATAGAAAGTGGATGTAGGTTTCTAGAAGACTTTTGTGTTATAAGGAAGCCACATGCCAGGAAATGTGATAACCCACTTTATCTTACTAGTGCTGCCCAAACATCAGATCCCATTCTGAGCACATAAAGTCGACATGACCCTTATGTGGAAAGATAATGTGACATGTGCAGACACAGAATGCTAGTTAGCTGGGAAATGAGGATCACGGGACACGTTCACCATGGCCAGTGCATTTAGTAATGGAGCACAGCTGTGCCACTCTTGGAAGATGAATGATCCCTCAGTGGTGAGATGGATTTTTCTCGAGATCAGTTTAGGTTCTGTAATGATGGATGAAGTCAATTTAGGGATTGCAGGGTTAACCTAAATAATATGCCTTCAGATACCTAAAATGAAGCAATATTTCCATGCCTAGTCTATCAGTTCCATTATGCCCATCTCCTCTGACTCAACCAAAGATGTCACCTCCTAGTCCCCAGAAACATTCTAAGATAGTAAATGAAATGACCTTTTGTAGCTTATGACTATAAGTACACAAAATATTATATATTTTTATGCACTGTAAATGTGGAACTAAAACTATCATATCAAAAGTAAAATAATACAAGGCTTAATTAGACCCATGTTATTGATGTTAGCTCTCATCTTTGGGTCTCAATATTTGTCCTTTTATTAATGTTAATTTCCCTTAGCAAATGTGTGTGTGTGTGTGTGTGTGTGTGTGTGTGTGTGTGTATGCATGAGAGATAGAGAGAGAGAGAGAGAGATGTCAAGTAGGAGTATACCATCTGACACAGATAGGTCAGATGAATGAATGAATGGTAGCAAGCTTTATTTCGGTTATCATTATGTGTTACTATTTCATACTAGAGTGACATGACCTTGACAAATGATTCATTTTCATGCTTCCAAATAGAATTCTTAATAGAATTCAAAGCTTTCCTTAATATCCATCCACTTTTCAATGCTTTATATCATTTGTAGAGACAAACTGATTTTGAATCCCTTTCTTTAGACTTACGATGTGTGAGCAGCCACTCATACTTGAGGGAAAATTTATTATTATTCAGAAATGGAATTAAACTGTTCTGCATTCCACCTGTAGGTGAAGTCAGCATTTTCTTACAGGTAAATAATTTTTCAAAATTGATATGACTTTAATTATATTAATTTCAGGGGGTAGCATCAGGTTAGACTCAGCTTACTCTACCCTCCTGAGGAGACATCCTATTTGACATGTAGACTAATGAGACGTAATATTATGGTTTTAGAAACATTATTTTTATTGGATTGCATATAAAGAGAAAGAAATCATGAGGGAATAGTGACACAGAGGGAGGAGGAGAGAGAGAGACACCTGCAGCACTACTTCATCGCTCCTGAAGCTCCTCCCTTGCACATGGGTTCTGAAGGACTGAACCTGGGTCCTTGCCCCCCTGGGAATGTATACACTCAACCAAAGATGTCAGTACATAGCCCCTAGAAACATTCTAAGACAGCAAGATACATTATTTTTTGTAACCTATGAATATAGGTACACAGAATCTTATATAATTGTATTCATTGTTAATGTGGAGCTAAAATTATGATATTCAAAGAAAAATGATACAAGGCCTAATTAGACCCATTTTATCAATGTCAGCTCTCATATTTAATTAAATCACAATACTTGTCCTTTGATTAATGTTAATTTCCCTTAGAGAAACACTTTTTGGTGTGTTTCATCCAGATTGTTGTATTGATCAGATGTTCATTCCTTTCTTTGTCCAAATGTTTTTTTTTATTATATATATGTATATATATGTATATATATGTATATATGGATATGTATATATGTATATATATTTATGTATGTGTATATATGTGTATATATATATATGATGTTGTTTACCCACTCACTTGGTAAAATGCATACTCGCCTCATCTTTGGTACTGTGAAGAATAATACTGGAAACATCAGCGTACAGATACCCATTAGAGTCTTTTCTGTCAATTACTTTGGACATATACTTAAGTTTGAGACTAATGAATCTATATTCTATAAACAACTTTTTGAGAAAGCATCAAACTGTTTCACTCTATTCTTTTAAAGTCCTTTCAGTGTTCATCTTGTTTTTTTACAGCTGTGCCTTTTTCAAACATGTCTTCTGATTTTGTTTCCTCTCACTCCTCTGCTCCTTCGATTCCTAAATATTTGTTCACTATATCATGCAGTCAATTTATCATGCTCAGTGAATCAACTAGCAAGAATCTGCTGTTCATTTTAAAGGCAGACAAATAAGAGAATTCTTCATTTAAAAAAGAAGTTCAAATGGATTTTTTTCAGTTGGTTCACTATGTATTTGTTAATGTCATTGATCCTAAACTGATTTTACTGGGCATGTGATTTGTTCCTACACTCTCCACTGTCATGTATTCTATGCCAGAGGCTCAAATATTTTCTCTAAAAGCTAGAGAACAAACAGACTTTGTAGCCATATGGTCTCTGTTGTAATTACTCAGTTGTGTTGTTGTTCCACAGAGTAGATATTGATGTTACAGAAATGAATGGGTATATTTGTATTACAGAACATTTTTAGTTGCCAAAATAGGTGGACTGGATTTGGCCTTAGATCATAGTTTGAGAACTGCTTGTATTTAAAGGAAGAATTTTTATTTTTAAGTTTTTAGCAAATAAATTTACTCAGTTTTAGAAACGTTCATTCCTTTATTCTAAAAGTACTTAAAATACATCAGGAGTGCACCTGTTTTCTTCTGGGGAGTTTTGTTGTTGTTGTAGTCTGTTTTCTCTTTAACAAATTATCTGGTCCACTCCAAGCTCCCTCCCACCAAAGAGGCTTGCTCCAAGAGTCTCATCATGCCTTGTTAATGCCTATGTGACCTTCAGATCTTCCTGCAAAGGGACATTTTCTGAGGAGAAATAGTTCTTCTTCCCTTCTTATTTCACATCACTTCTCTACCCTCCTTGACATTATGCTTCTCCTTGTTAGCACTTATCCAGAGAATCCTGTTTGCCATGGATGACACCTGCTGACACGGCATCCACTTCAAAGGCTTCATGGCCTGTGAGTATTGACCATGGGGGCAGGTCAGGAGGGCAGGAAGCACATGTCACCCTGCCCTTGCCCTGTGGCCACCCAGCAATATAGGAGGAAGGAGATTGCCAATGCCAGACAGCTGGGGAGAAGTTCTAATCTTAATACAAAGTCCTGCTTATCTCAGCAGCATCCTTAACATATTAAAAATGTGTGCAATTGTTATATTGTTAGTATTGTTATATTGTTATATTATTAACATAAATTGTTAGTTGAATGACAGATTGACTATCAATATAGTCATTCATTATGGAAATGTGAAAACTTGTACCAAAAAGTCAGTGGTGAAGCAGGACTGTAAGTGTCTCTCTGTCTCTCTCCCTCTCCAATTTCCTGCTCCCATCTCAATTTCTCTCTGTCTCTATCCAATAATATAAATAAATAAAAATTTAAAAAAATTAAAAAAAACAACAAAAGACTACTCCACAAACAACAAAAGAAAATATTTACAAAAAGTCTGAAGACCCACATTTATTTGAGAATCCAACTCCTTCTGAATCATAGCACTATTATTTTAGCAGACTACCTTATGCCCCTGGGTCTCACAAAGTCTTCTCTGATTAGCTACATAGTTGGAAACAAAGGCACTGATACCAATGAGGACATTAGCCACCATTTAAGAAGCCAGAGGAAAAAAGGAGTAATACATATTTTAATATGGGAAGGGGGTGGTTGTGAGTGCATATGATTAAATTTAGTGTACTTGTGGTTTTATTTTCAAAGTTGATATTTATTTACCATTTACAAGACAATATCTGTTCACTTTGATTCCCACTGAGAATAGCCAGGTTGCAGTGCCTCACCAAGAACGTTCTGATGCATAAAGGGAAGGACGTATATTGGAAAATCACACTTATAGGTGAAACTTAAGAAACAACATCAGAAAGGGAAAACACAAAGTGAAATTTGGACTATGTGGGGTGTATTTTACCAAGTCACAGGACACTGTGGAAGAAGGGAAAAGGAGAGGATGAAGAGGTCCTGGTATATGATGTTGGGAAAAAGGACCTAAACTAAGGGTGAAAGTCTTCTGCAGACACCTATCATGGAGAGATGAGAAACTGTACCCATATGCTAACAGCTATATTGCAAATTATTAATTCTTCAATAAAATGAAATATGGGAAAGGGGAGTAGGAGGAAGAAGAGAAAGAGGAGGAAGAGAAGGAGAAAGAGGAGGAGAAAGAGAAAGAGGAGGAGAAGGAGAAAAAGGAGGAGTAGGAGAAGGAAAAAGAGAAGGAGGAGGAGGAGAAAGAGGAGGAGGAGAAAGAGGAGGAGGAGGAGAAGGAAAAAGAGGAGGAGAAGGAGAAGGAGACAGAGGAGGAAAAGGAGAAAGAGGCGGAGAAGGAAGAGGAAGAGGAGAAAAGAGGAGGAGGAAGATGAGGAGGAGAAAGAGGAGGAAGAGTGTTCTGGTTCTTTCAGTCCTAGTAGTACCCTCATGCTACTCCTAAGGGTCATGACTCTATAAGACAGAGGACTGTCTGGTCACGCTATATGTGCGATTCTATGTTCACAGTAATATTGCTCCATGTATACAAAGTCAGTGGCCAGCTCCAGTGTGTCCCAGTTTCCTTTCATGCCTCCATACATTGTTCTTATGATGCCTTATTCTCTTATAGCAAATACTTTATCCTGGAGTGAGAGACGTCTTAAGGAAGTTAAGTATATTTAAGTGATTGAAATAGTCTTAGTGCAGTATTAAAATACTCGAATTAGTGCAGTAAAAATCATCACCAATACATATATTCTCCTACCTCATTGTCAGTGTTCTTTCTCAGTGTTTCTTCCCTGCCATGGTGAGCCCTGCATGTTTTGTTGTAATACAACATGTATTTTCTTTTTATTGTATTATCTTTATTTGATAGAGACAGCCAGAAATCAAGATGAAGGAGCATATAGAAAGGGAAAGAGACAAAGAGACATCGGCAGCATGGCTTTACCACTTCTGAAGATTTCCCCCTGCAGGTGGGGGCCAGAGTCTTGAACCTGGGTCCTTGGGCACTGTAACAGACATGCTAGCACCTGGCCCAGAACTTGCGTTTTCTATTCATAACTCGTTAAAAAGATGCTTCCTCTTTATCTAGGAGTTTGATCTAATGGGAGTTTCAGTGTGTTTTCCATTACTAAATGTCTTTCTTGTATCTGTCATTCAGCTCATGGGGAAGTAAACTCTATAAATCAAAACTATGCTTTCCATAGAAACCAAAAATCTCCACCATTCATTTCACAACATAGAGTGCCCTAATCTAAACAAATTGTGTTCACTGTTGACAGTGTCACCCAAGTTACTGCTGCAGAACAGTACTCCTGAGTGTGCAACAGGACTCTGCCCTTACCAGCTTCTGATAAAGTTTTAGAATTCCTAAAAATATTTTAATAAAATAACCCCCCCTTTTTTGGACTCCAGAGTTATCGCTGGGGTTCAGTGCCTGTACTTTGAATCCTCTGCTCCTGGTGGACATCTTTTTCATTTTTTTGATAGGACAGAGAGAAGTTGAGAGGGGGAGGGAGGTGAGAGAGAATGACATAAACAGACCTGCTTCGCCACTTGTGAAGCAATCCTCCTGCAGGCAGGGCCACAGGTGCTCAAACTAGCATCCTTGTGTGGGTCTTTGCACGGCTTATTATGTGCATTTAACCCAGTGTGCCACCACCTGGCCTCCAAGGAACCCTATTTTCATCTTGCATTAGACCCCATCTCTATAAAAATACTTAAAGACACAAGTCCAAATACTGTACAACTCATTCAGTGAGAATTTATGTAATATTGTCTGGCTTATATCATACTAAGGCAGAAACTGCAAATAGTAAACAGATCTAGTGACTTTTTGTTTGTTTTCTCAAACTAGAGCACTACTCACTATGGTTTGTGGTGATGCTTGGAGTTGGATTTAGGGTGTCAGGGCCTCAGGCTCTAAAGTCTTTTTGCATAACCATTGTGTTCCCTCCCCAGTTCCTCTTGTGTCTATCTTTATGGATTTTTATTTGCACCTGCACACACATGTGAAACACACTCGTGCAAACACATTTGAAGATTTAATCACCTCAGGGCCAGGCAGTGGTGCACCTGGTTAAGTACAGGCAATATAGTGCGCAAGAACCCAGGTTCAAGCCTCTGGCCCCATCTGCAAGGACACAGCTTCACAAGTGGTAAAATAGGGCTGCAGATATCTCTCTTCTCTGTCTTTCTCCCTCTCTACTTCTCCTCTCCTCTCAGTTTCTCTCTGTCTTTATTCAATAATAAATAAATAAATAAATTTAAAAAGCA
The DNA here is from genome assembly GCF_950295315.1 of Erinaceus europaeus. NCBI lineage: Eukaryota > Metazoa > Chordata > Mammalia > Eulipotyphla > Erinaceidae > Erinaceus > Erinaceus europaeus. The sequence continues at coordinate 172,085,355 of NC_080164.1, read as the reverse complement.
ATCACTTCCTACTGTATAATACTAAGGATATACTACCTAGTCCATATCTGTTATTAGCAGGGATGTCCACTATTCTGATTATTTTTATTTGTAGTTTAATATAAACAGGATCATACACATTAAATTTTTTGTCTCCCACCCTATCATTATACATGCTATTCACCCTGGGTCCAGCAATATTGCTTCATATTGTTGCATACTGTACCATTCTAGAACTATATATCAATTTACCCATTCCACTATTGTGGGTAACTGTGCTATTTTAACTATTGGACTTTTATGAGCCGAGCTCTTACAACTTTTCTTTCATGTGTTTATTTTTTTCTCTGTGGATATACACGTAATTTTTTGGGGTACAGACCTAGAAGTCGAAATGCCAGCTTAGAGTGCACACTTAGTTCTCGCTTTAGTGGATAGTGATATTGATTTCTGAATTCTCATGTATCTTTCCTACATCACTGAAAACATATTTTGGTCCCAACACAATCTGTCGGGTTGCTTCACATCTTTCAGTTCTTTTAAACCTTACAAACTTTGAAGTAAAAAAAAAACAAACTTCAATTTCCACAGTTCTTTTCCCAAATTGAGACTTACAGATTCTATAGTCAGCTATATTTAGTGTACTCATAGACTAAAATATAGTCATAAGAAGGTCTAGTAGAGAAACAATCTTAATGCCTGGCACATATTAAACATAAAATATATAGTCTATAAATATATATTGAATTATGAATATTATAGTAGTTAGAAAAAAACATGAGTGATCTCTTTTTTTATCTGAACATTTGCCTTTAGTTTACTTATATTTTCAACTCTAAGAATATCTTAACTTTGAGGCTGATTTACAGTAATCATCTCAGAAGGTCCAAAATATTTTATGTACTATAATATGCAGAGAAAACCTATAACATTTTGCCTCAGATCTTAGAATGAGGAATGACAACTTTAGTAAGTTCATTTAAAGAGTCAGCATTATATGTATTTTGCTTTTCTTTCTTTTCTTTTTCTTTTTTTTTTTTTTTTGACTCTAGGTTATCACTGGGGCTTGGTGCCATGACTATGAACCACTGCTCCTGGCAGCATTTTTTTTTTACCCTTTTTTACCCATTTTATTGGATAGGATGGAGGAAAAAAATGAGAGAGAAGGAGGAGATAGTGAGGGAGAGAGAAAGACAACTTTAGGCCTGCTTTGTCGCTTATAAAGAGTCTCCCCTACAGGTGGGAAGCTGAGGGCTGGAACCTGGATCCTTGCTTGGGTCCATGTACTTAGTACTATGTGCACTTAATCAGGTGCACCACAGCTTGACTCCCAAGTGAAGGTGTTTTTGAAAGACATTTATCAGAGAAGAATTAGCAATGATAGTGACATCTCTATTGGGACCTCTCTAACCTTTACATATACCATAGATACATATGTACATTTATGCATAAACACAGATGTACATATATGCATACACAGAAAACCCAGACAATATCCCTTCTAACCTAATATATTTTCAAATTCAGGCATTAATGCAGTATAAAGCTGGTTCAACTCTGTTTATTGCTGTAACCCAGAAGATGGCATACTTTGGAAACACTCAGGTTACAAGCAAAAGTGAAGGACAATAAAAGAAAAAGGCACAAATGTCAGGAAAGGATTCTGAAGTAGTATTACACGACTTCTAAGTGTTGATATATTTTTGTTAATTTCACCCTTGTATAATACTGTGAATTGTAAGCACTTACCACTTATTTGATAGAGTCTTTCTAATAGTAAAATGCTTCCCACTTTCATTAAAAAAAAACAACAGGCAAATCTATTTTCTGAAAGCAAAATATCTATTTTGGTCGGCATTCAGTGGATATCATCTTTAATTAATCTTGCTCTTTATGGATCAATAGTTCCCACTTTTCCCCGGGTCTTTGTAGTACTATGAGATCTATTTTCATTTTCTGCACTTACAAAACAGCAACCTCTATTAAACATCTATGGTATGGGTGAGAGAGAGGGAGACCAGAGCACTGCTCAGCTCTCCTATATGGTGACACTGTTGAAGGACAAGAGGGTACCATGCACTGTTGAGGGACTGGAAGGTACCACAAAAGAAATGGGTGTAGTGACAGGTGTGGCTTGGAAAAGTAGAGGAATGACATGGGTGTTAAAAGCTAGACTTGTGGGCATGGTCGCTCTCTGTCTACCCAGGTCAACATGTGGGTAGTAGCTATCAAGGGCTTCCCTCTCTGCTCTGTCCCTCCTACTGGTAGAAACATGACTGCTCCTCAAAAAGAGATTTGAGGTATTCGGGCAGTTACACAGCAGGTTAAGCGCAGGTGGCTCAAAGAGCAAGGACCAGTGTAAGGATCCCTGTTTGTGACCCTGGCTCCCCACCTTCAGGGGAGTCTCTTCACAGGAATTGAAGCAGGTCTGCAGGTGTTTATCATTCTCTCCCCCTCTCGGTCTTCCCCCCCTCTCAATTTCTCTTTATCCTATCCAACAATGACGACATCAATAAAAACAATAAATGGTGCCGGGAAAACTGGGTTATAAAATGCATAAGAATGAAATTGAACCACCTTATCTCACCAGAAACAAAAATCAACTCCAAATGGAACAAAGACCTGGATGTCAGACCGGAAACTATCAAATACTAAGAGGGAAACACTGGTGAAACACTTTCCCAAAACATCATGGACATCTTTGATGAAACAAACCCAATTGCAAGGAAGACTAAAGCAGAAACAAACCAATGGGACTACATCAAATTGAAAAGCTTCTGCACAGCCATAGAAACTATCACACAAACAAAGAGACCCCTCACAGAATGGGAGAAGATCTTCACATGCCATACATCAGACAAGAGACTAATCACCAAAATATACAGAGAACTCAGCAAACTTAGCACCAAAAAAGCAAATGACCCCATCCAAAAATGGGCAGAGGATATGAACAAGACATTCACTTCAGAGGAGATCCAAAAGGCTACCAAACATATGAAAAACTGTTCCAGGTCATTGATTGTCAGAGAGATGCAAATAAAGACAACATTGTGATACCACCTCACTCCTGTGAGAATGGCATACATCAAAAAGGACAGCAGCAACAAATGTTGGAGAGGCTGTGGGTACAGAGGAACCCTTCTACACTGCTGGTTGGAAGGTAAATTGGTCCATCCTCTCTGGAGAGCAGTCTGGAGAACTCTTACAAGGCTAGACATAGACCTTCCATATGATGCAGTAATTCCTCTCCTGGGGATATACCCCAAAGATTCCATAATGCCCAACCAAAAAGATGTGTGTACATCTATGTTCATAGCAACACATTTCATAATAGCTAAAACCTGGAAGGAACCCAGGTGCCCAACAGCAGATGACTGACTGAGAAAGCTGTGGTACATATACACAATGGAATACTATGCAGCTATTAAGAACTATGGGCCCACCTTATCTGACCCTTCTTGGAAAGAGCTAGAAGGAATTATGTTAAGTCAGCTAAGTCAGAAAGATAAAGATGAGTATGGGATGTCCCCACTCATCAACAGAAGTTGAGAAAGAAGAACAGAAAGGGAAACTAAAAGCAGGATCTGATTAAATCGAGAGCAGGGCAACAATGTAAAAACCCTGTGGTGAAGGGGAGGGTGGCCATTGGGCTTCCCGGCACGGTGGAGGGTGGAGACGCGGGGGTGGGTGGTGGGGATGGGACACAGTCTTTTGGTGGTGGGAGTGGTGTTTATGTACAATCCTATTAAAGTGTAAACATTATATAAACCACTATTTAATTAATATGAGAGGCGAAAAACTGATGATATGTCTAGAACTTAAAACACAGAATAAGTCTTTTTAATACATAGGCTGTCTTTGATATGTTCTCTCCCAAAACCCTAGACCAGGGAGAACAGAGGCAACCGACAACACAGCTATATACAAGGTGCTAGGTACTATACACCAAACCCTATCAAAGGGACTTTCCAAAGTTAACCCTATCACTAAATAATGTGATGATAACAATAACTATCCATTGTCTTCTTGAACCCTAAGACAACAGTAACCTCACATTTCCACTACAGAGCCTATATTTCCCCTAGTTCTGGAACCTTAGGGTGGGGCCCACTTTTCTGCATGCTGCTCTCAATTCAAATCAAATAATATTGCATCCGCAGATCGCAACCTAGTCAACACAACGAGTGCCACCCCAGCATGCTTCACTTCAGACTGTGACCGAGATTTCAGGTGTGGAATGACAACCCTTTAGCTCCATCACTCAGGTGAGACCTTTCCTTTCATAGTATTCTCTAATTCCATTCCAGGTGTTCCACTCCCCAATAAAGTCCCCAAACCTAGATATAGTCCAGGTCCCCTGAGATAGAGCATAAGTTCACCCGTGCCCATAAACTAGGGGAAAAATATATACCTGAAAGCAGAAGTACACAAGAGCATTCAGGGAATACCCGCAACACTTCATTGCACTATTACAGTCTTTAGGTCCATGATTGTTCAACAATTTGTTTGGCTTTGTATGTTAACTCTCTTTTCAGCCACCAGGTTCCGGATGCTGACCAGACTTCCCTGGACAGACGACCCCATCAATGTGTACTGGAGCGCTACTTCCTCACAGCCCCACCCTGCAAGGGAAAGAGAGAGACAGACTGGGAGTATGGATCGACCAGTCAACACCCACGGTCAGCAGGGAAGCAATTATAGAAGCCAGACCTTCCACCCTCTGCAACCCACAAGGACCCTGGATCCATACTCCCAGAGAGATAGAGAATGGGAAGGCTATCAAGGGAGGGGGTGGGATGTGGAGATAGGGTTATAGAAATTGTGCGGAATTGTACCCCTCTTATTCTATGGTTTTGTTAATGTCTCCTTTCTTAAATAAATTTAAAAAATAAAAACAACAATAATAACTATAACAATAAAACAACAAGGGCAACAAAAGGGAATAAATAAATATTAAAAAAAGAGAGAGAGATTTGAGGGGAACCCATCAATATCATGGTAAACCTGGATCTTCAGAAGGTGTTTACTGATGGATGACTGTGAGGAAAGAAAAGCACTTCAATACATGGGATTAGCCCAGGATCAAAGAACATAGTCATGATCATACTTGTTTTTATTTCATTCCTTGGAGTTGCTAATTACTCACCATATAAAAGACAACTCCAGCTTACTCTGCTTTGATTCTCACTGAGCCTTGCCCAGTTGCAATACCTCATTAAGAATAGTGTTATTATTTTTTGCCTGGAATATTTATGCCAGCTTGTATGCTAGTCATAGAGCTTCAGCTTCTGAAAGGCAGAATACTGGCACTGATCACACCCCTGCTGGCTCTCACTCTGTGGGGAGTAGGCAGTACTTCTGCAGGGTAGCAGATAAGTCATAAGGCATCTTTCAAAGAACTTTATGTCAGATATCATACCCATGAGGCAAACTTATTTACATTTCTTCTCAACTCCTCAAAGCACATTCAGATATTTTAATAATACAAGTAATAAGTAGGTTGAATGGGATAGTAGACTGATTTAAATTTGCTAAATTGATATGTTCCTGTTTTCTCCTTTGGGTTAAAGTAAAAATTTCCAAAGTTCTGGAAGTCAGTAGCACAGTGGATTAAGCTCATGTGACATAAAGTGCAAGGACCAGTATAAGGACCCTGGTTTGAGCTCACTGCTCAGCTCCCCACCTGCAGGGGAATGGCCCTTCACAGGTGGTGAAGCAGATCTGCTGGTGTCTATCTTTCTCTCTCACTCTTTGTCTTCCCCTCCTCTCTGTTTCTCTCTGCCTTATCCAATAAAGACAACAACAATAACTACAACAATAAAACAAGGGCAACAAAAGGGAATAAATAAATATTTAAAAAACATTTTTCCAATGTTCAACTTCCTGTGAGAAATTATTCTCTTTTTCCTACTACTATTTTTTTTATAATCATTATGACTCCCAGTAAGAGGAACATATTATTTTTCTTATAAATTCAGTGAAAGGGAAATTTGCTTTGCATTCTCCTTAGTGGTGACTTACTATGTAGAATTTACTTGTTTGAATCCCCAGAACTGTCCAGTTGGTGTTGTTAGATCAATGTTGGTAAAACAGACTTTCTACTTTGAATATCATCATTCACATTAGGCATATCTTTAATCTGAATTTCATTAACTCTTCTCATTTTGTTTTATTTTATTTTATTTTTATATATTTATTTTATTTATTTATTCCCTTTTTGTTGCCCTTGTTTTATTGTTGTAGTTATTGTTGTTGTTGTTGGATAGGACAGAGAGAAATGGAGAGAGGAGGGGAAGACAGAGAGGAGGAGAGAAAGATAGACACCTGCAGACCTGCTTCACTGCCTGTGAAGCGACTCCCCTGCAGGTGGGGAGCCGGGGTTCGAACCAGGATCCTTATGCCGGTCCTTGTGCTTTGCGCCACCTGTGCTTAACCCGCTGCGCTACAGCCCGACTCCCAACTCTTCTCATTTTAAAGATATTTCCATTTTATCTGTATTTCTTAATTTGTTTTAATAGAAGGGGACCCTTCAGATGTGAAGACCTGAGTTCTCTCTTGGTCCTTCTACTCTCCCCAGGAACAATGCTCTTAAACGTCTTTAAGAACGTCACGGAGACGTTCTATCTCTGAAATATTATGGTACAATGTAACTTATTTCCACATTATAGATTTAAGGATCATGTTTGTGTGTGTATATATATGCTTAATATTGAAGGATCTCTGTATATCATAAAGTGCTTATAGAATGTTGCAGTGGAAACAATGTGGATAATAATCAGATGGCATAGCCATAAGCTCAGACTTTTCTTCTTCTAGCGTTTGCCCTTCTTCCGTAGCCAGTCAACAGCGTCAGGTTGAAAGCTGTCAGGAGCTACTTGTTGCTGGCTTTGAAAGTGACTGGGATCCATGTGGATTCAGTCGGCTAGGAAGGATTGTCAGTTTCCCCAATGAATGGGTACTCACGGGATGCACCACGAGAAGGTCGATCCAATTGGTTTTGGATCAATATACAACATCGCTAGATAATTTTGCCTTTTTGAAAGGTCTAATAATGCATGAAACTAAAATATCAAGTAATAAAAACACAATGGGAGTCAGGCAGTAGTGCAGCGGGTTAAGTGCAGGTGGCACAAAGCGCAATGACTGGTGCAAGGATCCCTGTTCGAGCCCCTGGCTCCCCACCTGCAGGAGAGTCGATTCACAGGCGGTGAAACAGTTCTGCAGGTATCTATATTTCTCTCCCTCTCTCTGTCTTCCCTTCCTTAAACAACAAGGGCAACAAAAGGGAATAAATATTAATTTTTTTAAAAAATCAAAATTTAAATTCACCCTTTGAGACTGCAAAAGCAAACTGATCTCTTTAGATGTCAAGATTTTAAATATGATAAGGTATGTATGCACAGAAAGAAAGACTGAATGTAGATGTGCCACTTCAAATGTACTACAGCAAATCCTAACAATGGGATTTTCAAAGTTAACCCAGTTGCCAAATGAATTGGTTATAGCTTTAGCTATTTATTGCCTTCTTAACCCTAAGACAGCAGGAAGATTCCCCTCTCTCTATAAACTCCATACATCTCCCAGTTCTGAAACCTCTAGGGCGAGGCTCACTTTCCTGCATGATTCTCTCAATACATACCAATAGATACTGCATCTGATGATCCCAAACCAATCAATGTAACCAGTACCACCTCATCATCTTTCACTTTGGACTGCATCCAGAGACGTCAGGTGCGGAATGTCAACCCACCAGTGCCATTGCTCTAGTGAGACCTAGCCTATCTCATAGGACTCCCTAAAGTAATTTCAGGTAGTACACTTTTTAGCAAACCAAAAGACCTAGATATAAACCAGGGTCCATGAGACAGGGCATTTTCCAAAAGTTGGGAAAAAACATATACCTTAAAACAAAAGTGCATAGTAGTATACAATGAGATAATAAATGTAGCAAGCAAGCAGAAAGATCTCAAAAGACACCATAAAGTATCTAGTGAAATAGTTTCTATTTAGAACTAGATACACTCCTCACCTACCTTCTATTGAATGTCCCAATCACACTAAAGCTAACCTTGTCAGACAAAGTAAGGACTACAAAAGCTGAATAAGGGCAAGAGACTGGCATACTTTAATGATGACTCTTCAGTCACTACTAGGCCTCCCCATCAACGGAAGCCCTCGTCAGGGAATCTTGGGATTCCCACACAGACATGATAGACCTAGACCTCTTTAACAGATCCCTCTCACTACTGTAACTGATCATCTCCATCGGGAACAACATAATGGACCTCTCTATGGGCCCCTATAAGACCTGGCCATCAATGTGGATCAACAGTGGTAGGGAATGTTCCATTCTCCAAAGGGAGGTTGGATAGCATACTCTGCCTATCACCCAAGGATGATGGGTCCTGAAATTGGCACAGCCTGGAATGTTCCTAGCCCTGACCATGAAATTTGAGCTCAGACCTACAGGGATGCAGAGGTTACATAGGTTCCTGTGCTGAATATGGGCCCCAGATCAAATCGATGGAATTTACAGTTAACAATATTTACATATTTTTCCCATATTTGGGAGCTACTCTTTTTCCTCATCCAGCTTTCTGGTCCTTTTTCCAACTGTGACACTATACCCCCAGAAAATAACTTAGGTCACTTGCATATTAGTTGGGTCATGGACCCCTTGCAATATACCTAAAAGAGACCTACTAGCATTTTCAAAAATGGAGACCCCAAATCTTTTTTTGGCCAGGGGTTAATAGAAAGGAAATCATTTGATTATTTCTGAAGCTCACCCCTCCACCCCAATCCAGAATCAGCTCCCAGGGGCTGGAGAGCCTCTCCTAGGAGGCTCCCCACTAAGTTATTTTCTTTACTAAGATTCCTGGCTCACCAGCAGTGTCATTCAAAACCTTTTCCCTTTCTGTTTTCTTTCTCTCTCTCTTTTTATTATTTTTTTTTAAGTGGCTGGAGTTTTTTTTTTTTTTTGAGTGACAAAATACCTGACCACTCAGAGCCTCAGCCTTGCCTGGGAAAGACTACCTAGATGCTGGGCTAGATCCACAGGCTGGATAGAGACAGACAGGGACTCATGGCTGAGCTGGGAACACAGTTCAATCTTTATTGATGAGTGGGGATGCAGTTCAACAATCTAATCTCTATTCATTAGAAAATACTGTCCTTTATATCTCCTGAGGAAGAGGTGTCAGGAAAAAGGAAGTATGTAGGATAGGGGGTGGGGAAAAGGAAAAAGTGCATGAACCAGTGGGGATTAAACCAATGAAAACAATGATTATGTAAATAGACCACAGCATTAAGCAATACAAGCGAACCTAATGTGATGATCAAAACAGAAGGTCTTATAAGAAGAATTTAGAAGCATACCAACACCTGGAGGTTTGTTGTTGTTATTGTTGTTGTTCTTCAAAACTTCTTACAGTTGGCTGTCTTTACTCAGGCTGCCTGATTTGGAGCTGTCCAAACTGCAGATGGACTTTTAGTTTTCTATTTTATTATTACTATTATTATATACGTGTGTCCCTTTTGCCTCCTCATCCTTTAGTTTGACCAAAATTAACTGTTGTTTTCTCCATTGCTAGGTAAATGGGTGCCCTATCCAGTCTTAGAGGAACTTCTTTCTTTCTACCTTCTACCTTTTCTCTCCACTCGCCTTTCTCCCTCTTCCAAGCTAATTAAAAAAAAAACCTCTTGCCTTTTACTGCTCTTTTTTATTATTATTATGTTTATGTTTTCTTCTTCTTGTCTCCTTTTCTTCATTCTTCCTTTTTTTGATTTCTGAATTCACTGATTCTCACTTGTGAATTATTTGTGGGAAGAAATCTGACTCAGAGTGGACTCTCTCTGTGTGTCTGTATCTCTCATCTCTACTTCCCTTTCTCCTCTTGCTATCTCTACAATTTACAGTGGACAGTAGATGTGCATAATTGTCTATTCTTGCTCTCTCTTTTTTCCTTTATCTTTCTTTTTCCTTTGGATTTCGTTGCTATTTTTTCTTGGACTGAAGGTGTTGTTTGGCTCACTGGCATTGGTTGAACTGCATCAATCCTTGCTTAAGTTACTATTGTAACTTCTGAGAATGGGTGATACATTTGTCATAAAGGTATTTAATATAGTGTGGCTTGAACTCAAAATACAATAACTGAAACTCCAGTCAGAAGTAACCATAGATACGAAAAGAATGCA